>NC_069501.1:175533883-175830909 GCF_027579735.1 Bombina bombina
CTTTTCACTGGCATTCGGAATTTTTAAGGATCCTTGATAAAGCAGACACACCCGTGAAACATATGTCACAGTAGAGCATGGTTATGTTACAGGGAAGGACAGATCTAACAATTTAAACAAGACACTGGAGCTATTTGAGAAACAGCATGCATAGCTATATTATTGAATGCATATATACACTATATGGCCAAAAGTATGTGGCCACCCAAAGTAATTATTGAATTCCAGTTTTTCAGCCACACCTACCACTAACAGGTCTATAAAATTCAACACATAGCCCTGAAATCTCTAAAGACAGACATTGGTAGTAAATATAGAGACAAAGAAAATGGGTTACTGAAAAAGAAACAAAAATGATAATGTTACAACTTTCCTGGTTTATGTGGAAGATGCAGCCTGCCCTGGTCACTCATTCGCCGTTTACAAGACAACAGTATGGTGGCACCTTCTTCCTCTTGTTCTCAGGATTCAGTAATCAAAGCTTGTGAGGTTTGGGCACTTCAACCTTTGTTAGGGGATCACCAGAAGAAAGGTATCACAAGATGTAGTACATTTAAATAAAAAAGACGAAAATGAGTGTGGTATCCTTACAGAGGGTAAGTGGAATCAGAGGCTTTGTTTAGAAACCAACTTGAGACAACATGTTCCATAAAATCCAGCTTTACTGAAGTATTGGTACAAGTTGGTACAATACAAATCTTTAACATAAAAAATGTTCTGCCGGTTTCTGCAATCTGCCTTTTCTAAAGAGCTATTCAAGTAGCAATAAAATAGCTAGTAATGCTATTTTTTGTGTGTGGTAATTTAGAGAGTGTTAGGTTAGATGAGTTAGCTGGTTAGGGGGTTTAGATGTTAGTCGGTATTTTGTGATGTGGTTGTTTTGGTTTAGAGGTTAATATGATAAATGGGGATTTTGGTGGTTTAGTGGTTAATAGCATAGATGGGTATTTATGGGTATATAGGGTATTGGTATGTGGTGGGCTGTGTGGTGTTTAGGGGTTAATAGTGTAGAGGGGTAGTTTGCAATGGGTTAATGAGTTAATAATGTAGTGCGCTAGTTTGCGGTGGGCTATGTGGCGGTTTAGGGGTTAATAGTGTAGAGGGGTACTTTGCGGTGGGCTATATATTGTGGTTTAGGCGTTATTAGTGTAGTGATGTACTTTGCGGTGGCTATGTGGTGGTTTAGGGGTTATTACTGTTGAGGGGTTCTCAGCGGTGGGCTATGTGGCAATTTAGGGGTTATTAGAGTAGGGGGCTTATGGCGATTTGGCCTAGAGCGCAAGTATATTTTTCTGCTTTTCTCGCCCCATCAAAGTCTACAGGTGAAACCGTTAATGTGGTTGCGATATTCTAACTTCGGCTCTTTGCATGTGTCGGGTTAGAGCATGAGCGGAAACATTTAACTTTCAACTTGTAATGCGCACGCTAACCGGTGCAATCAAAGAGCTGAAGTCGAGCAGAGTTAGCATGCAAACAGGAATGATAAATAGCACTCCACTCATAATCTAGCCCATAGTGTTTATGTGAATAGAGATAAACAGTTATTACAGTTGCACTTTTATATTATATATATGTGTCTTGGGTGGTGTGACAGAGCTTGTATTCTGAGGTGAGGTCCAGAGCAGTCCTTCTCTGCTGCATAACTTACTCCACAAGTGCCTCCAGAAACCTCTAGGGAACAGCGTTCCTGCTTTTTTGAGTGCCACTCAGCTAGTAGTTCTATCCCCAGTGATTAAGCTCTGTAGTGAAATAAGCTCTTTCGCTCCCATACAAACACCAGACAAGGCTTAGTGCAGTGGAGATTAACTCTTTTTTATGGTCAAGATACAGAGTTTTTATACAGTGCACAGTGTGTTTTGTAAACAGGCGTAAGCCGATTACATACATCCCTCCCACTGGGAGATTACCTTACCCGGCATAACAATGAGCTCCACCCCTTTTATATCCAGTTACTTTAACGGTAAAGCACGGGGCTTCTAGAGTTAGCACCCCAAGTGTCTGGTATCATTTTAAAGCTCTCGTTCAGGTGCCATTCTCTCACATGGTATGGGAGCGACAAGCCTTTTTGTGTTTACCTGGTGCTCAGAAGGTAGAATAGCCAGAATAGGTACTGGGTGTTGCCGGTACAATAAAACACATTCAGACAGCTAGAAAAATGCCCTGAAAAGGGTGCTTTTGTGAGGGGATGGAGAGCAGAGTTTAATAGGGCAGAAAGGAAAGAAATAAAGGGACTTGTGGCTAGTAAGTGTCTTTTTAACCACTGTGGCTGGGCTGTAGCAGAAGCAACAGTCTTTGTGTCACAGGTGGCTTTTTGTAAAGCCTTACTTGGTTAGTAGATTGAAATCCATATTGCAGAGAAGGCTACCCCTTACAAAGGCCACTCAGCGTATAGATCACTAAGAATTACAATCCAAACATCAGTAGGCCAATGACGGGACATGAAGATAAAAACAGCATCTAAAGCCAGTGTAAGGCCAAGTACTTGAACACCAGTAGATAAAGAATCAGGCAAAACTGCAGTAGCCAGACCAGGGTCGGGTGCTAGAACAGACAACAGGTCAAAGGAGCAGGCAGATAGCAATCAGTCACCATTCCAGGGTCAGCTACTAGAATAAATAATAGATCATAGAGCATAAAAGACAGCAGAGTAAGCAGCCAGGTCAGAGATCTCAAATTTTAGGAACAGGCAAGTAGCATAACTGTGGGAAGAATGTCTAATCAATTGTGACAAAAATTGGCAAGGAAGGTGGTATACAGTGTTCCTTACAGAAACGGGATTCAAAAGACACTGTGCCAGACACCCAGTCAAACAAAGGATTATGTTTCTGTTACCATGCTTCTAGAGAGAAAATGAATTACCACACAAGCAACTTTATCCTCGAAGACCTCAGAGAGGCTTAATCTGAATTTAGTACATAAAGTAAGGTTATTCTACTCAATAATCTGAAATATACTCTAACTGACCTTGTGCTCTGACCAATGACTTGAAGACCTCACTTACTATGATTTGGTTAATCAATAACTGTATCAGAGGCTATTAAAAAAAAAAAAAAAAGTTTCAGGTATACAGAGTAGAACTGTTAAATCTCAATACTGGGTTAATTACACTTGATTTTCTTGAATTTCCTGAACCAGAACTTTCAGCTGTTTGGAGCAGGATACAATTACATCAGCCATCTATGTGGTTTTCATAGTGGCTTCATACTGTAACTCAGATTGTAGAAAAGGCTTACCCTTACACTGGCCACGGTAAGGATCACTAGGGATGAAATTCCAAATATTAGTAGGTCATGCCACTGGGGTTAAAGAAAGGACAGGTTCACTTACTGGAACAGATAGCATGTTAAAGTAGTGCTGTGAAATCTGTTGGCGCTCTACAAATAACTGATAATATTAGTAATAATAATAATAATAATAATAATAGTAATAATAGTAAAAAGGAATGCAGCAAAGTCAATATCCAAGCGGGCTTGGGTCAAAGTCAAGCACAGGGATGGATTTATCAAAGCTTCAACTGTTAATATGCTGGAATCCCACGTCAAATTCGACGCAAGATTGATTTGCCGTAGTTAACAAAGCCTCAGGATCGTCAAATGTTGAAATGTGCGATGTAATATACGCTCCCGCGATCTCAATCCGACGTAGATCAATGCTTGTGTTATTCGAATGGAAAACTATTATTCAAGCGGGAATTCTGATCATTTGCCCTCCTAATCGATTCTATTTGAACCTCTTACTAAATTATCAAAAATTCAACAGTTACGCTCACATTAATATCAACGCAGCGTACCTATCATCCAAACCGCCACCATCGAGGCCGCAAATGCCATAAAAATCAATAGGTCTGAAAAATCTCAAAGGTTTGTGATACTTTTTAGACAGTGAGACAAATATAAGCAATACAAAGTTTTTAAATAGCATTGTCTTTCTAAGTCATGTCTGGCAACCACATTATTCCTCAATTCACTCTGCAAATATTTTCCAACAAAGGATAGCAAGAGACTGAAAACTATTGCATACAAAATACATGAAAATGTCTTTAAAATTGCATTCTCCTTCCCACAAAGGATAGTAAGAGACTGAAAACTATTGCATATAAAAACCAATGAAAATGTCTTTAAAATGGCATTCTCCTTCCCACAAAGGATAGCAAGAGAATGAAAACTATTGCATACAAAATACATGAAAATGTCTTTAAAAAGTAAATTTATGCTTACCTGATAAATTAATTTCTTTTACGATATGACGAGTCCACGGATTTCATCCTTACTTATGGGATTTATCCTCCTGCTAACAGGAAGTGGCAAAGAGCACCACAGCAGAGCTGTATATATAGCTCCTCTCCACTCCCCAGTCATTCGACCGAAGTTAGGAAGAGAAAGGAAAAGCTAAAGGTGGAGAGGTGACTGAAGTTTACAAAAAATAAATATAACCTAAATCTGTCTTAAAATAACAGGGTGGGCCGTGGACTTGTCATATCGTAAAAGAAATTAATTTATCAGGTAAGTATAAATTTACTTTTCTTTTACAAAGATATGATGAGTCCACGGATTTCATCCTTACTTGTGGGATACCAATACCAAAGCTATAGGACACGGATGAAAGGAAGGGACAAGACAGGAACCTAAACAGAAGGCACCACTGCTTGAAGAACCTTTCTCCCAAAAACAGCCTCAGACGAAGCAAAAGTATAAAATTTTGAAAATTTTGAAAAAGTATGAAGAGACGACCAAGTCGCAGCCTTGCAAACCTGTTCTACAGAAGCATTGTTTTTAAAAGCCCATGAGGAAGCCACAGCCCTAGTAGAATGAGCTGTAATTCTTTCAGGAGGCTGCTGTCCAGAAGCTCATATGCCAGACAGATGGTACTCTTAAGCCAAAAAGAAAGAGAGGTAGCCGTAGCTTTCTGACCCCTACGCTTTCCAGAATAAACAATGAATAATGAAGATGATTGATGGAAATCCTAGTCACCTGCAAGTTAAACTTCAAGGCACGGACCAAGTCCAGGTTATGCAACTTACGCTCCTTCTTAGAAGAAGGATTAGGACATAAAGAAGGAACAACAATTTCCTGATTAATATTCTTTTTTGAAACTACCTTAGGAAGGAACCCAGGTTTGGTACATAAAACCACCTTATCAGAATGAAAGATAAGATAAGGCGAGTCACATTGTAGTGCTGAAAGCTCAGAAACTCTACGAGCAGAAGAAATAGCAACCAAAAATAAAACTTTCCAAGATAACAACTTAATATCTATGGAATGCATGGGTTCAATTGGAACCCCTTGAAGAACACTAAGAACTAAATTCAAACTCCAAGGTGGAGCAATTGGTCTAAATACAGGCTTAATTCTGGTTAGAGCCTGACAAAAAGACTGAACGTCTGGAACATCAGCCAAATGTTTGTGAAGCAAAATTGACAAGGCAGAAATCTGTCCCTTTAAGGAACTTGCTGATAACCCTTTCTCCAATCCTTTTTGGAGAAAAGACAGAATCCTAGGAATCCTAACCTTACTCTGTGAGTAACCCTTGGATTCACACAAAAAAAGATATTTACGCCATATCTTATGATAAATCTTTCTAGTGACAGGCTTATGTGCCTGAATCAACGTATCAATGACCGCATGCAGAGAAACTATGTTTGGATGATGGAAAGGACCTTGAATGAGAAGATCCTGTCTCACTGGGAGTTTCCACGGAGGCAGAGAGGACATGTCCACTAGATCTGCATACCAAGTCCTGCGTGGCCATGCAGGTGCGATTAGAATTACTGAAGCTCTCTCCTGTTTGATCCGAGCAATCACCCAGGGAAGGAGAGGAAACGGTGGAAACACATAAGCCAGGTTGAATGTCCAAGGCACTGCCAAGGCATCTATTAGTTCGGCCTGAGGATCTCTCGACCTGGAGCCGTATCTTGGGAGCTTGGCATTCTGTCAAGACGCCATCAGATCTAACTCCGGTTTGCCCCATCGAAGAGAGGCAAATACCTCCAGATGGAGTTCCCACTCCCCCGGATGAAAAGCCTGACGGCTTAAATAATCTGCCTTCCCAGTGAGAGGAAACTGCACATCTTAGGGTGTGAAATAGGCCCCGCCCATCATGGACGTTCATCTACAAACTGACTAACCGCATGGGAAACGGTTTGAAATAAAGCCATGTGGTCCCCAGTACATATGAACTCAAAACATAAAACTGCAGCCCTGAACAATAAAATATTTATCCATTTTACATACTTAAGTTAAGCTGCCTCTCCCAGTGTCAAGCCCCAATATAAATATTATCAAAGTAAATAACAATATGTATAGAAACAAATAGGCCTTTCAGTAACACCCTCAGTTTCATATAGGTCTACTGCTAACCCCTTCCCTTGCAGGGAAAAAAGTCAGCCAATTCTGATATAATAAGTCTCCTCAGAAATAAAAGACTGAACATACCTCAATGTTGCTTAATGCATGATACCGTTCTCCACACTGAAGATTTTCTTGCACTACCTTCAGAAACTCTGTGGGAACCAGAATGGATTTTAGTAACGTCTGCTAAGATCATCAACCTCAGGGCAGAAAATTTTCTTCATTCCTTATCCATTTCTCCCTGAGAAAATAGTACTCGCTGGTACCATTTTAAAATAAACAACTTCTTGATTGAAGAATCTAAAACTAACACCTCACTTTACCTCTTCCTATTACTAACACAGGCAAAAAGAATGACTGGGGGTGGAGAGGAGGGAGGAGCTATATATACAGCTCTGCTTTGGTGCTCTTTGTCACTTCCTGTTAGCAGGAGGATAAATCCCACAAGTAAGGATGAAATCCGGGGACTCATCATATCTTTGTAAAAGAAATGGCATACTCCTTCCCACAAAGGATAGCAAGAGAATGAAAACTATTGCATACAAAATACATGAAATGTCTTTAAAATGGCATTCTCCTTCCAACAAAGCATAGTTAGAGACTGGAAACTATTGCATACAAAATACATGAAAATGTCTTTAAAATGGCATTCTCCTTCCCACAAAGGATAGCAGGAGAATGAAATCTCTTGCTTACAAAATACATGAAAATGTCTTTAAAATAACATTCTCCTTCCCAAAAAGGATAGCAAGAGAATGAAAACTATTGCATACTAATTACATTTGAAAATGTTCAGGATTGCATTCTCTTTCTAAGTCATGTTTGGCAATGTTAATAAACGACATTGTTCTTTAATATGGGAGTCTGAAAACACCATAATCACTTACCTTTTAAGCCTTCACGACGTTGCCATCCAAAAACCATAGTAATGATTTTATCTACAGCTAAATACTCATGTGTTGCGCATAAGTAATTTAGTTAATTGCACAATCGATTGCAAGCATAACACCTGCATTTACAGCTGGTGAACTCACCTGGAAGGTGCTTCCATACATATTACCTTCTAAACAACAACTTTGTGCTCGTATAATGATGCATACATGAAAAAAAAAACATGTCATCTATCATATATCAAGCATCCACAGCTGATTTTCAGCTGGTTAACTTGTCATGTGGGAGGTACTTGCATACATTTTCATCTGGTGAACTTGTCATCTAGGAGGTACTTCGTACCTTGTATATTGATGCAATAATACAGAAAACATGTACTTAATTTGTCTGTTATGTAATGTGTGGCACATAAGTTATTCAATCAATTACTGCAAACATTTACAGCTGGAGAACTTGGCATTATAAAAAGGTGTTTCAATGTACACACTTCATTTCATTATTCTTTTGCAATGGAGATCATTAACGTGATACAGTTTGTCCTCATATTACGGAGACACAGAGCAAGACGTTGATGACAGCTGCGGAGCATCAAAGAAGATGCCAGTGGGTGCCAAGGGTTTTCCTGTTTTTATACCCCAATTCAATAGGTAGTTGTTTATCAAATGCCATTTAAAGACTATTGGGAGTGTCCTTCTTAGACAGACACTAGGCCAAATAACTACTTGAATATTCAATTTTAAAACCAGCTATGTGAATTGCAAGGGATAAAATCTGTTAGCTATATTTTAATATTCTAGTGATAAAATGTCACCACAAGGCTCTATGTCAAAATTAAGTACTTCCTCCTCCCATCATCTGAAGGTTGTCCTGAATGCCTTGCACCAATGCCTAGTCCATCATGTTCACTTCCCAAAAACACCGGAAGAGTGGCATGATGTCAAGCTCCAGTTCTATAATCTAGCTGGGCTGCCAAGAGCATTGGGGGCCATAGACTGCACTCATGGATTGGTGCAGCCTCCCAGGGGAAGAGAGGAGTCATACCGGGACAGGAAGCACAACTACTCACTGGATATCCAGGTCATCTGTGATGCCAGGTTAAGAATCATGAGCGTCCGCTCTGGATTGCCTGGTTCTAGTCATGATTCCTTCAGCCTCCAGAATTCATATATATATATATATATATATATATATATATATATATATATATACACAATCAGTTCCAGGAGGTACAAATGCCAGAGGGAATCCTAATAGGTAAATATCTTTTTATATATTTTCACATATGTATATTATAGATTTAATTCATTCAGATTGCTAATATCAATGCTCTATTTCTTTTACGCAGGTAATTATGGATATTCTTGTCCTCCATGGCTGTTCACACCCGTCAACAACCCTAACAAAGTGGAAGAGGTGCACTACAATGAGGCACACATCGCTACCAAATCAATAAGCACCTTTGGCTTATTGAAGAGCCATTTCCGATGCTTGGACATCTCCGCAGGGTTCTTCAGTATGCCCCCTCCTAAGTCTCTATTATTTTCCTTATCTGCTGTATGTTACACAACATTGCCATTAACATGCTGATATAGATCTGGAG
The DNA here is from genome assembly GCF_027579735.1 of Bombina bombina. Lineage (NCBI taxonomy): Eukaryota > Metazoa > Chordata > Amphibia > Anura > Bombinatoridae > Bombina > Bombina bombina. The sequence goes on from NC_069501.1 coordinate 175,542,722, forward strand.
AACTTGGATGTCCCTGAGTATGACAATCATTTAGCATCATTAGAGCAAAATGATGCAAGGGGAGTCCAAGCTCGAGCAGCCTATATATATTACATGTTCTTTAACTGTCTTGCTATTGATCAAAAGTGGTTCATTTTGGCTATCTTGAAATTGTTCAATTTAAAGGTTTTTCAAAACATATCTTTAAATAAATATCTTAAATTAAATTATTTTTATTTTACACTTGACTCTGGTTTTCATTATAAAGTCGTTCTAGGATTGTCAATATATTTTTTGAAAAATAAAAATGATTTTTTTTTTTTACCTAAAAAAATATTTTTAACAAGGTTTTAATCTCTCGTGTTTGGTAATGTTAAAGTGACAGCATAGTCACAGTAAAGCCTTCATGAATCAGAATGGGCATGTAATTGTAAGCAACATTCCTATTTAAAATTCTTATATATTCTTCTTTGTTCTTTTTTATTCTTATAAGAAAGATAAAACTAGGTAGGCTCATCTGATAATATATACTTCAAGGTTATCTCTTATCACATTAAATTTTTTTGCTTTTCTCAACAGGTGAGTGCTTTTTCATGTGAGCCTTATAGATAACATTGTTTTCATGCACGTTGCTTGTGGTAGATACTGCACTGATTGGCTAATATGCAATTTAATATATATTAAATGAAATATCATGGAATCAGAGAGCTGTCACAAGATGGTTATAATAGGAGGTCACATTTATATTAATGGGACATGAAACACAAAATATTTTATTTTAAGATTTCTGTAGAACATAAATATGTAAACAAATTTACATTTTACTCATACAACAAAATTTGCTTCATTCTCTTGGTATCATTTGTTGAAGGAGCAGCAATGCACTACAGGTTTCTAAATGAATACATGTGTGAGCTAATGACGAGAGAGGAGAGAGAGAGAGTCAGACTACAATCAGAAGCTGTAACCTATATTCTTATCTGCTCCTGAGATTAACTACATATGTTTTTCATAAAACGATAGAAGAAAAGAAATCAAATTACATAATAGAATAAAATTAAAAAAAAATAGTTTACTATCACATGCTATTTATGAATCATGAAATAAACTTTATTGATTCATGTACCTTTAATAGAATTGTGTTGTTTATTCAAAACTGGTGACTAAATAATTAATGAGTTTTCTATTCTTTTCAAAAATGAAACCTCTGGTGTAGATTGACCCATTAATAAACAGAGCAAAGTATATCTTACCCATGCATTTAATTTGAACCACAAGCATTTTTAACATCTGTATTATATAAATAAAATAAAATCAAACCAATATATATATTAAGAATATCATTTATTAGATGATAATCTTAGTTTTTTTTTTTTTTTTTTAAATAAAAGCATTTTTAACATGCATAGTAAAAATAAATGAACAATTATATATTAAACAAAACAATCATAAAAAATAAATAAAAAATAATCTAAACGTTCTATTCCTTTGAACGCTTAGAGGCAGGGGGAGATTGTGGAGGTGATCTCTCCCTTGCAGCCCGGCCATGTATAAGCATGAAGAGATTTCTGTTTAAATGTCGGCTGTCTTTGTCTGTTCTCTACCTACTCTCCAATTCACCCTGCTCTATAGCTACCCTGGCCCTGTCTACTGCTAACCTCTCCCTATCAAAAATTAACCTATCACTATCCCTTTCATATATGCATCTTTCCTTGTCTAAATCTAATCTTCCCTTTTCTATTAACAGTCTTTCCCTCTCTAACTCTAATCCTTCCCTATCTATGACTGCCCCTCTCTATGATCCACCCCTGTTGCACGACAGATAATCTCAATGCCCCGTGCAACTCCCTGTGATCAACCCTGTACTGTCTGGCAAAATTTAACATTTTAATAACAGCTAAATATTGATTTAAATGAAGCTGTTCATGGCCAGGATCAGCACAGCCAGGAGCTGCTGGGGCATGATCAGCAGGGGCAGGAGCAGGGCTGTCTTTAATATTGACTGGACCCTGGGCAAAGATTTTCTTGGGCCCCCACCCCATGCAATTTTGCTCTCCACCCCAACATCCCAAAAAACAACTAAATCAATTTATTTTATAATTGTTTTCAGAATTATTTGCCCAGCAGTGGATCATCCACTGCTGGGCTAATCATTTAAAAAAAAATGAAATAAATTGCAATATGTGAAACTGGACCTAAGCAGTATTAATAAGTAAATAAATATATAAATTCCTCCACTGTGGATTCATTTAATATTCTTTTGAATGTGATTCTGGTGTGAGGTTAGCTGGTTAAAGAGATTTAGGGCAGCCAACAGGAGCAAAGCAAATTAAAGACTGAGGAGGAAGCATGGAGGTGCAGACAAATATAAGTTTACTGACTGGGAAAATCAGAGAGCAAACAAAAACTATAAAAATAAACCTTACATTAATGTGTGAATTATCAGCATGACACTATGCATCAGCCACAGCAGCACATGTCACTTCTTTGCTAGGAACAAGTTCCCTCTCACCCAGCACTAGACAATCCTGTATGGGGAGGGGCATGTGTGCACTCACTTATTCTTCCCACTGACACCTTTCTACAAAGCACTGTTCCCCTAACAAACTTCAGTTAGTTGATCTTAGGGCCACATCAGAAAGAGCAGGGCTAAGGGGACCAGCAGACTGGATGCTGTCTGCCCAATGCTGCATGAATACAGTGTGAGATGTGTCATGCAGCCTCAAGACTGAAGAGAGCAGTGTATGCAGCTGCACAGATGCTCAAATCCTCATGTGCCTGTCGCTCCAGCTTTCTGCTGCATGCGCCTACAGTCAGCCCTACCCAGAAACAATCCCCACCAACAGAGCAGTTACCTGTTAACAGTGGTAACCCCAGTAGGACCTTTTCTGATGCAGTGGGAATGGCTGGATGCCGAGTTAGGGCTTTGCATTCAGTGCTGCACAGTGCACATCTAAAACAGCATATGGCAATAGCTTGTCATGTCACATGACACCGGCACGGTGACAGTATTATGTGACAGTATTTTGACTGAATGTGTGTGTTCCCCATGTCACATCAGCAGTCTGATATGAACCATTATTTTTTTAGGACTCTTGGGCCCCTCAACAGAGACTGGGCCCTGGGCAGCTGTCCCTTTTGCCCTGTGTTAAAGATGACCCTGAGCAGGAGGGCACCAGGGCCACAAGCAGCTGGGGCAGGAGGGGCAGCATGGATGAGAGCATCTGGATCCGATGTTGCCTGGAAGATTTCCTGCTCCTGGGATTCCTGAGATAGGATCTCTACCAGGAACTCCTCCTCATCCAGAATTGCTCTCATCTCACAAAGACAAACGTTGATCTCCTCAGACACTTCCTGTGCCTGTTCATTAGCTAAAGAAAAGGGAAAATACAAATATTAGAATCACACGTCATTTAAAGTGAAAGATTAAAGGCATATGAAAGTCAAAATATAGCTTTCCGGATTCAGATAGAAAAAATAAATGTAAGAAAATGTAGTGTCATATGCACGATTCAGATTTTCGGTTTTGTTATCTTAATACACTTTCGAATAAACGTGTATTTTCCATAGTGCTTTGTTCTCTTGGTATCTTTTTTTAAATGTAAGCTTATGAGATGTTCCATTTTTTGTTAAGCACATTGGTAGCACTTGCTGATTGGTGTTTAAATGTAGCCAAACAATCATCAAGCGATACACAGGTGATGATCCAAACATGTGCCACCTTAAAAGCTTACATTGTTTATTTTTTTAAAAAAAAAGATAACAATATAAAGAGGAAGATTTTATAATGGGATTCATTTTTAAATTTTCTTAAAAATGCATGGTCTATCTAAATCCTGAATGTTTTATTTTGACTATACTAATCTTTGAGATACTATTCAATCACAGATTATATCACAGATCAATGTAATTTAACATTGTTGTTTAATAATGTGATATTCTTGTTTAAGACTATTAAAACATTATGGCATCGACTGCCCCTTTTAAGTGAGCACACTTATAACATTAATGTTTGTTCTTGTTTGTGTTACCTGTGGAGGAGATCGAAGAGGTTGGAGGTTGTCCAAAAGCCCTTCGTACCTCAGCTGAAATTAAAAATGCGTGTATATATATATATATATATAAATATATATTTATATACGCCTGCTGTATCAGGGGTGCTGATGAAGGTGTCGCTTCTGAGGAGAAGTTGTGGCTGGACTCAGTATGGATACTGATGGCCAATGGTAGTGTGGCATCACCATCATCAGTAGCGGCAACACTGGTAGATGCTGAAAACATATAATTTAAAAATAGAGAAAATAAATATTATTGCATATAATAATGTAAATAAAAGAAAAGGCCTATTATTTTACCTGCCCATTTGTCAGATCATGCCTGACCTCATCCAGACCGAGCGACATATTTGTCCCCAACTTCTCCATCAGCAGAGTCTTGTATGAAGAGAGCTCTGCTGAATAAGCACCGCCACCACCTGTAGTACGTGCAGACTTTTTTCTCCCTGATCAGCTTGGCCTTCAAGATTCTCTTGATGTCAGAGAATCTTTTTTTACAATGCTCCACTGATTTTGCTTGAGCGCATTTGGCAGAGACACTGCCAGCTATATCTCTCCAGATCTGTTGTTTTTTGGAGAGAGAGGTCTGCTAGGCTTTGGAACCATAAATAAAATCATAGTGCTCCAGAACCTTGGTTATAAGAACCCAGTTCTGGTCAAAATTGAACTGTATATTTCTCCCGGATTTTGTTTTACCAGTCTCTGCAGACGCCATATACAGTCCAAGAAACAAAAAAACAAAAAAGTCGCAAATAGTTGTGTCACACTTGATAATTATTTTAGACTGCTTTTGATGTTGCATCTATCTTTATTTACTGAATTGGTGTGCCTGGTATACAGGATGAACCTGTACTTCCCCAGGAGGATTGTTGGAGTCAGGGGAATTGCTCAGGAGGATAGGGACCACATCATTTATGAGATGATGCGACGGATGAGGCGTGTGCCCAGCATAAGACAGACATAATTTGTTAATCAATTAACTACTAAAAATGAGATTTGACCATATTTAACCTGAAGATGAAAGATCAAAGAAAATGAGAACCAAAAAAACCCAAATATATATATATATATATATATATATATATACCAAGGCCTGTTCTGAGTGGAACCTGTCCTGTGAAAACGCTGCATGGTCTTGCCCACCGTGCTGCAGCTTAGTTTCAGGGTCTTGGCAATCTTCTTATAGCTTAGGCCATCTTTATGTAGAGCAACAATTCGTTTTTTTCAGATCCTCAGAGAGTTCTTTGCCATGAGCTGCCATGTTGAACTTCCAGTGACCAGTATGAGAGAGTGTGAGAGCAATAACACCAAATTTAACACACCTGCTCCCCATTTACACTTCAGACCTTGTAACACTAACGAGTCACATGACACCGGGTAGGAAAAATGGCTAATTAGGCCTAATTCGGAAATTTCCACTTAGGAGTGTACTCACTTTTGTTGCCAATGGTTTAGACATTAATGGCTGTGTGTTGAGTTATTTTGAGGGGAAAGCAAATGTACACTGTTATACAGGCTATACACTCTTTAGTGTTGTCACATGAAAGATATAATAAAATATTTACAAACATGTGAGGGGTTTACTCACTTTTGTGAGATACTATATTTATATATATATATTTATATGTATATATACATATATATTTATATGCATTTATACATATATGCATATACAACTTTGAGGTTGGAGTTTGTGAGTGCAATCTCGTTATCTAATAAAGGAATATGTAAGGAGGAAAAGATTGTGATTTTTGGGGGAAAAAGAAAAAACTTTGCATGAAAGCCTAGCATAAGATTTTTAATGTGTGGACATTTTAACTATATGTTTATTTACTTATCATTGATTATATGATTTTTGAACAGTTTCTATACATATATAGGAAACACACCAATCAATTGTAGTCTGGTGCAGGTGAATTACCCCAATCCCCTTTTCTGTTGTTTTCAGCCATAAAGAAGGGTGAGAGGCGCTCTATATTGTCTTGAGGTTCACTATAACACCCTCCCCCTACTGGCAACCAATCAAGGCTGACCGTGTGCAAATCTCCAATAAGAAAAATACAACAATCAATTAAACAGTGTGTCAAGGAATCAGCTGTGTAAAAAACATAGAAACATGTTAGCATATAGAATGACTGAACATGATTTGTGAAATGAGGCCAATTGGTGTCTATCCACCTTCACATATCTACCGATCAGCTAAAATAACTAGCATTAAAGAAATGGTAACCACAACGAATAAACGCTGCACTGCCCTTAGGCATTATACACAAAGTCCACTATTGGTTAGAAGAAACACACACTTGGCTAATCTGACCAATCACAGAATCCGTAAGCAAGCGCTCAGTGTGTTGGGCAGTTTCATTCACCTCTCTCTGTGCCGCGCTGTGCTGTGTCTTCACTGCCTCTGCAGCACCGCTCCGTCTCACCTCCTCAGCGCTCCCCACGGGAGCTATGATCAAAACAAAAGTTCCGGTCTGACTGGTGCAGATAGGATATGTGCAGGGAACTTCACCTTTTTCCCTCAAAGGTAAGAATAGTTGAACAACTGGAATCCTCGCACTCAAAGGGGTAGGTAGAAAAGGGTGAATATAAATAAAGTACCGTTAGTCCAAAAGCTTAAAAGTAGAAAGCTCCTTTATTTAGAAATACACTAAAAAGGCATACACGCCAGCAAGGTAACAAGGTCAAACGCGTTTCATAGTTCTAACTTCTTCAGTGACCTATACCAACACCTGAAAACTCATCCTTAATAAAGGTATTAACCACTCCCCCATTACAGGTGCAAAACATTGGTTCAGGTGTATCACAGAAAAAGGAGGGCAATCACATTTAACATATGTATAGTGTAATTTCTAACAGATAAGCATATTTACATAGTTACAGAGAGTTAAGTAAGATATAATTTCATTTTAAAATATTAACATTTATTTGCTGTAGAATTTAATTTAGATGTTATATTTTAAATTTTTAAAGAGACTTAACTTTATTTCTCACAACAAGTTCCTAATTAATGACCAAACCTGATTTATCCACAGTATTAAATTCCAAGAGCTACTTTGTAATAGTTTCATATGAACTGCTCTAGTGTGAATATATCAGATCATTATGCACGAAAGCTGACTGATTTTGGAAGTATTTGTAACTATCACCTAATTGTAGAAAGGAATATTATTAGTAAATAAAATTATTGAAAACCTAGAAACTTCCCAACTTTCTCTATCATTGCTATAATCAAAAATCTATAGATATAATTTGTGAACATCCTTATGACTGGTCATGAGTAGCAAAAATGCACTAAAAAATGCACTAAAAAATGCACTAAAAAATACTCTCAAAAATGTACTTTAAGAAACACCCAATAAACGGGATACATACCACATTTTATAATACATTCTAATGGAGTGAAAATGAACATAAATTACCCACTATGACCTAAGTCTAATTACTCTACATAAAGTTTAATGTCCCAATCAGAATTAAGTCCCTTTGGGACCCTTGTATTTAATTGGAAAATCCAATATACTTCCTTCTGACTTAAAAGTTTAAGTCTATTTCCCCCCCTCTTGGGTCTCTTTACATGTTGTATACCCTGAAAACTTAGTAGATTTTTATTTCCATTATGCTCATTCTTAAAATGCAGGGCAACTGGAGTGTCCGAATCCTCATCTCCAATAGACCTCAAGTGCTCCAAAAATCTAGTTTTCAGGGGTCTGGTCGTTTGACCAACATACTTTATATTGCAAAGTTTACACGTGAGTAAATATATCACATATGAAGTTTTGCAATTTATGTACTCTTTAATTTTAAAAGACTTTTCATCACCCGCGGATTTAAAAGTATCACCCAATAGGGCATATGAACATGATGTACATTTCCTACTTCCACAGTGGAAAAAACCATTTTTTGGTGTAAGCCAATTGTCTGTTGTACTAGTAGATAGCATAGATGGGGAAAGAATGTTAGCCAGCGTTTTCGATTTACGTGTCACATATTTACAACCTCCTTCTATAATCTTATCCATAGTTTCATCAACTCTAAGAATAGGGAGAGACTTTTTGATAATTTGACAGATGTCATTATATTCCTTACTGTACATTGTTGTAAATACAGGTTTCTGCTGGTAATCAGCCTTTTTCCTCGATTTACCTTTGATCATGTCTTGTCTAGCCATAGAATCTACTTGTTTCTTAGCCTCTCTTAGATCCTGTATTTTGTATCCCCTTTCCAGAAAACGTTCTGTAGTTTTTACTGAATGTGCTTCATATGCCTCTATGGTGCTACAGTTTCTTTTTGTCCTCATGTACTGGCCTTTTGGTATGGCCTTTATAACATGTCTTGGATGGCTAGATTTAGCCATCAAAAGGGTATTGCCTGCACTCTCCTTCCTATACAGCTCTACTTCTACACTGTGTGTATCAATATTAGGTTTAATTAGTACATCAAGGAAAGGCATTTCTTTTCTACTTGTATTCATAGTGAACTGCAAATTCTGTTGGTTATCAGATAAATAGTCAAAAAAGTCATTCACCATCGAATCATCACCATCAAATATAAACACAAGGTCGTCTATATAACGGCCGTAATATGCAATCCGTTCTTTGAATGGATTACCATCACCAAAGACACGGGACAGCTCCCACCAACCTAAAAATAGGTTGGCATATGTGGGGGCAAATTTCGCCCCCATGGCTGTCCCCTGTCTTTGGCGATAGTAATCCCCCTCAAATAGAAAAAAGTTATGCGATAGCAAAAATTCAAGGGATTTTAAGATGAATTCTCTAAGATTAACATCATAATCAGTAAACCTCTCTAGACATGATTGTATTGCCACAATACCCTTGTCATGAGGGATGGAGGTATAGAGGGACACAACATCAATGGTGACAATGCAATGCTCATCCAACCATTCCACTTGTTCAATCTGTTTAATGAATTCTGTTGTGTCCCTGATATAGCTCCTAAGGCTCAATACAATGGGTTGTAGTAGAGTGTCAATCATGGCGCTTAATGGTTCATTCAATGAACCAATACCCGCCACTATGGGGCGTCCTGGGGGTGAGGTCATACTCTTATGGATCTTTGGGAGGTAATGAAAAATTGGTACAATAGAATGTTCAACTAACAAAAACTCAAAATTCGACTTCGTTATAGCACCAATCATTACCGCCCAATCCAAAAGATCATGAAGTATCCTCCTATACCTAAAAGTAGGATTAAGGGAGAGTTTTTCATAGACCTCCTCATCCTGTAACTGTCGAAAAGCCTCCTTTATATAATCAGTTCTGTTAAGGACAACAACATTACCCCCTTTGTCAGAATTGCGTATTACAATGGATGAATTATTCTTAAGTTGTTTTATCGCAATCCTATCCTGTTTACTCATATTGTCATTCTTAAAAGTGTTACATTTGTCCATGTTTTTCTTATGTAATTCTATCACTTCTTTTTCAACTGTTCTATGAAAAATTTCTATACTATTGTTTCTTATATGTGCTGGATAAAAGTCAGATCTACTTTTGAACTTTTTTAGAGGAATTTCACTACTCTTTAAGCTATGGATATCTCCCCCTGCTGCCCTATGTAGGTCTGTTAAATCCATTTCAGCACATATATCAACAAAAGATAGAATCCCATCATCCTGTGCTACCTCATCAATTTGATCACCATCCTCCGATTTATCCAAAGCATCGTTGTTATTACCCATTGTTTCAAAAAATATTTCTTAAGGGTAAGAGATCGTACAAATTTATTAATGTCAACAATGGTCTGGAACAAATCAAAGTGTGAACTTGGTGCAAAACTCAATCCCAATGATAGCACTTTTATCTGATTGTGGGTCAATTTAGCAGATGATAGATTAATTACATTTTTGGATTCTAAACATATTTCCTGCTCTGAGACCTTCGTTGTCTCCTGGGATAACGGTGTGTCCTCCCCTGGCCTACCTGATGACCTCTGCCTACCCCTACCCCTCCTACCTCGTCGTGTCCTACGTTTTTTTCTTTTACTTTGGTGTGTAGGATACCCTTCATGTTTTTTGAAACCTGGGAATTAGTGACAACAATATCTTCCCTATCTATAGAGGGCTGTAAAACAAAGGAAGTTGAAGTATTAGTATCCTCTGTAACCCCCTCAAAATCTGATGAATCGTAATCATATTCTGTATCAGTTTCATTAAACTTAACTTTCTTTTTATCCTGTTTGAGATTACTGTTAACTCTCTGTCTCTTCCTCCCTCCTGTATGCATCCATCTATAAACATTCCCCTTCTCATAATCATCCTTATCCCTTGATATTTTAGATTTCTTAAAAAACCATAAATTTTCTTTAAATTCTTCCATTACTCTTTTAATTTTGTCATCATAGCCCTTAAACTCAGGTTTAGTAGATAACGGGCGAATGTAGTCTTGCACTTTCTTAATTTCTAAAATCAAGGTGGATCTCTGCTGTTTTTTATACTCTATGAGTAGATCCATAAGGGCCAGGGAACATTGGGTTAATAGCTCATTCCATTTCCTAATGAAATCTGTGTCTGTTACCTCAAAAGAGGGGAATTTCTTTATTCGTAAGCCCCTTGGAATACGGTGAAACTTTTTATATATGTTAAATGTTTTAACATCAATCTCCAGCCTAGTATCTTGTTTTAACAATTTGTCCATTTTAAAGAAAAGTGAGTCCAAACTCTCTCTTTCCTCCTGTTCTAGTTTGTCGTCATCATAATCCTCACAGTCCTCATAAGTTTCTTCAAATGACTGGAACACATAACTCTCAGCGGCCATGACTTCAAAAAATGCTCCTATTAAGCAGAAGCAACAGACTTCATGCAATAATTCCAAGGATGTAAACTATTTAGTAGGATAGACCTACTGCAGGAGCAAATTTTTTTTTTTTTTTTTTTTAAAGGTGCACACCTTATGCAAAGGTTGCAAAAAAAGAAATTATGAACAGCTAATGTGAGTGATCCCACTAAGGAATCAAGCAGCACATGTTATGCACTGATTCCAAAGATGTATGTTGCTGTGTAGAATTATTCCTCTGTTGAGTGTAGAAACTTAGACAATACACTCCATATAAAGATTCAAAAAAAGGTGCAAACTGCTATTACTTATGCTCTTTATGCGAATATGTAAGCATTAACAGCACATTCTTAATTCAAGTGTCCATCATTCTCTTTCAAAAAAATGGCTTCTGAGATAACATTAACAAAAACTCCAGATTTAAGCTTTTGAAATAGCATTAATAGAAACTTCAGGCATATTAATCCCAAGATAACGCTTAACTGTATAAATGAGATTTATTTTTAGGATGCCACTCCATTCAAGGCACTCTGCTTGGCGTATAGCCTTATAAATGTATGTGTATATGGGATCATAAACGGTACATTCACCCAACCTAACCCTATCAGACTAATAGTGCGGTGTAATACAGAGAACACAAGTGCAGTAAAGATGCGATAAATCAATTCCGTCTCCGTGCAGAGAGGTATACAAAAATGTCACTGTTCAAGGTAAATATGTATATCACAATGTTCGCCACACGAGCTGCTTACCCAATGGTGAAGTAGTAGTAATCCAATGCCAGAATCCGTAAGCAAGCGCTCAGTGTGTTGGGCAGTTTCATTCACCTCTCTCTGTGCCGCGCTGTGCTGTGTCTTCACTGCCTCTGCAGCACCGCTCCGTCTCACCTCCTCAGCGCTCCCCACGGGAGCTATGATCAAAACAAAAGTTCCGGTCTGACTGGTGCAGATAGGATATGTGCAGGGAACTTCACCTTTTTCCCTCAAAGGTAAGAATAGTTGAACAACTGGAATCCTCGCACTCAAAGGGGTAGGTAGAAAAGGGTGAATATAAATAAAGTACCGTTAGTCCAAAGGCTTAAAAGTAGAAAGCTCCTTTATTTAGAAATACACTAAAAAGGCATACACGCCAGCAAGGTAACAAGGTCAAACGCGTTTCATAGTTCTAACTTCTTCAGTGACCTATACCAACACCTGAAAACTCATCCTTAATAAAGGTATTAACCACTCCCCCATTACAGGTGCAAAACATTGGTTCAGGTGTATCACAGAAAAAGGAGGGCAATCACATTTAACATATGTATAATGTAATTTCTAACAGATAAGCATATTTACATAGTTACAGAGAGTTAAGTAAGATATAATTTCATTTTAAAATATTAACATTTATTTGCTGTAGAATTTAATTTAGATGTTATATTTTAAATTTTTAAAGAGACTTAACTTTATTTCTCACAACAAGTTCCTAATTAATGACCAAACCTGATTTATCCACAGTATTAAATTCCAAGAGCTACTTTGTAATAGTTTCATATGAACTGCTCTAGTGTGAATATATCAGATCATTATGCACGAAAGCTGACTGATTTTGGAAGTATTTGTAAATATCACCTAATTGTAGAAAGGAATATTATTAGTAAATAAAATTATTGAAAACCTAGAAACTTCCCAACTTTCTCTATCATTGCTATAATCAAAAATCTATAGATATAATTTGTGAACATCCTTATGACTGGTCATGAGTAGCAAAAATGCACTAAAAAATGCACTAAAAAATGCACTAAAATCTGACCAATCACCATAGGATGGGTATGAACAGAAGGTGTAACCACCGGAGTAATGTGGACAGCTCAGACGCTCCCCATAGGGAGCCTAAAACCCACATGCTGAAAGACAACAAAGCTAGTCATGAGTCAAAGAGGAGACCTACCTCCTAAGCACGGCCCAACCACAACAGTGTAGAACAAACAAGAATAAGGGGGTGTGAGATAAGGTGTGATCGCCAATCACCATAAGCATTGTTTCTAATGTAGACGCAACTCCGTCCTGACCAATCAACATAAGATAGGCGTGTTCAGAGCTTATGACAGCGTACCAAGAGATATGTTAGCCACCAGTCTTAATCGTAGTACGATATATAGAACAGTGTGACAAGCCCAGTTGCTCATCATCTGGAGCCATACGCACACATGCTGAAACACACCGATAGGCATAGGTAAAGTAGGAGACCTGCCTCCCGAGTGTGACCCGACTGCAACAATATAAAGAGGGGGCGTGAGATTATATACAATCGCCAATCTACCCAAACAATCTCCATAATAAAGACACAGATCCCTGCATTAACTTTTAGGTGTGTGTCGAGAACAATGAAATGTAAAAAACCAAAGTCACATAATAGAAATAAGAAGGAAGGGAAGAATAATCAAAAAACTTGTACCATCGTACTCAATATCAAAATAGAAATAAGAATAAAAATAACAAAGCTACACCAACAACACTCTCACAGTGTACTGAATTTATAAAAGAACCATCAACACATATAAAGCTCAGTAAGAGTGGCAATGTATGTCACTCAAGGATAGTATCCTTCACTCTTATAGAAACAAGACAAAACCACCCCCATTAGTATTCAGCTTATTAGGGATGGAATGTGGATAGCACCAATATAGCCATCTATACTGTAAGTGTGATGCATCAGTGTATATAGGTGAAAGACACACAATGTGAATAAAAACTACTATATATAAAAATCAAAAAATGCAAAACAAACAATACAACTGGCTCACTAGAAAAATATCTTATTGTTACTATGTTACAGAGAATAGTGACACTGGTTTGTAAACAGGAGGGACAACAAGGGCTATATGTGCCTATCTAAATTTTAAGGGGTCACCAATGCACCAATGCAGCATTCTAATGCTAATGTAGGAAAAATTGAAGTAAAATAATGAGGGACACACACTAATCATAAGTACAGGAATGGAATCATGTACACTCAATATAATGTGGTACAGATCCTACCAAAATATTTATTATACTAAACTCCTTTGGGGCCACCCCCATTGTCACAACCTAAATACGGTACTTAATAAAAAGTTGCGGGTGTCAAACAACAGGCCTAAGGGTTGTGGACTCTCATTCTGGACCTCAATGTCTATACAGATATCAGTTGTGAGCCAATGGGGAATTTTACAGAAAACACTGCCAGCCAGTGTGTACATTCAGTCCCCTAGGTGACAATGTCCCAAGTTCATATATCCACCTGGCCTCTTTCTGTAGGAGGATCTTGGCTCTGTTTCTGCCCCTTTCCAGGCTAGGTACGTGGTCGATAATTCGAAACCTCAAATCTTTTACTGTGTGGCCTCAAGGAAATAGCGGGCCACGGGTTGATCAGACTTGCCAGCTGAGATAGTTGTGCGAATGCTTGAACGGTGGTTGGCCATCCTCGTTCTGACATCATCGGTCATTTTTCCTATATAGAATTTTCCACACAGGTAATTCAATAGATAGATTATATATTGCGTAGTACATGTGAGGAAGAATCTTATCTGATATTTCTTCTTGCGATCAGGGTGTTGAAAGTGAGTACCTGTGAGCATGCCATTGCAGGTAACACAACTAGTGCACCTAAAGCACCCGTTTTTCTTTTTGAGCCAGGTTTGTTTAGCCGTCTCAGGCACTATGTCGGTCTTCATCAGAGAGTCTCTCAGACTTCCTCCTCTCCTGTATGCTATCCTTGGAGCATCCCACCGAGTGAATGGTAATGAGGGACCGGCTTTGATCAATTTCCATTCTTCTTTGACAACTTTGGTAATCAAGTAACTATCAGGGGTGTAAGTAGTCACAAAGGTCAGTTGCTTGGCCGTCTGTGTCATTCGAATTTAATGCCAATGATTGCATCTCCGATAGCTGCTTCTTTCTGTAGCCCTTGTCTTTGTGTCATCTCCCACATCTGTTCCTTGCAAATATTATCATTAGTGTTGTTTCTGATGACCCGTTGGAATTGGGCTTTAAGAATATTGTGGATCAGTGTGGGTTGGTGGCAACTACTCGCATGGAGGAGTGAGTTGCGGTCGGTAGCCTTCCTAAATAGAGAAGTACCCAATTTGTCACCAACTTTGAAGATCTTTACATCCAGGTAGTCAACAGAGCTGTTGTTAGACGTGTGTGAAAATCTGATGGTACTCTCAATTGCATTCAAGCTCTTGGTCCATGTTACAGCTTCTTCATTGCCGTCCTAGATGAGGAACAAGTCGTCTATGTACCGACAATAAAATTTGATTTGATCTGTTTAATACATTTTTCTTTTCTGGGTCTCATATTCTGCCATTAACAGATTAGCCAGTGATGGGGCCACATTGGACCCCATCGCAGTACCTGACACTTGTAAATAGAACTTTTTCTCGAACCAGAAAAAGTTCTCTGTGAGGCATAGTGACAAAAATTCTATAAGTACTTCTTCAGGTGGACCAATGTAGGCCACATGTCTGAGACAGTTAGCAACAGCTGCTATGCCTGACCCATGTGGAATGATGGTGTACAGACTTGATACATCTAAGGTCACAAGTAGGTCAGTGGGACTGATGTCAGTAATTTGAGTAATCTGCTTAATGAATTTAGAAGAATCCTGTACCTAAGATCTCATAAGTTTAGCACACGGTTGCAGATAAAAATCCACATATTGTGCCAGAGGTTGTATATTTTTTATTTATTGTTATTGTAAGTGTAACTGTACTGTAAAATGTATTTGTAATGTGGTTTAGTCTAGCGTAAGTTAACGCATGTTAAATTCAATAGAGCTTGAGCAAACGCGTTTACTTTCAACTTGTAATACACGTACTACTTCCGGCGCGCACAAAGACCTTCAATAAACCCGATATAGCTTGAGCACAACAGTTAGGGCTCCACTCGTAATTTAGCTCTATATGTGAAAACCATGGTAATCTGATTTGAATTGGCTGAAGGATTTAACTTTTAAGTGCATCCAATGCTCCCTTTGAACTTTCTATAGTAGACATCTCGCAACTCTCAGGGCAGCACCTGCTAGTGTCATAACATATATGAATAAAAATGGACTTCTCAGCAAAAAAAGATCATGTAGTTAAAAATTTACGTTTTTAAATATTATTTGAAAAATAAAGACAGGAATGATATGATTTTACTATTATTGTTTATAAGCTCCCATATAAAATACTATCTGCTATTATTACTATTACTGCTATTAATTAATTAGCTGCTATTAATTACTATTATTACTATACTATATTACTGCTATTATTATTATTAGTAGTAGTAGTAGTAGCAGCATTTTTGATAATAGAAGTATATTGCAAAAATGCTTCCATTTCAAATTGAAATGCACCCATGCACATTTAATTTTTGCCTTTTCTATCCCTTTAATAGCGGTCGTAGTGTACCTGATGGTGCCTTCGTTGCAGACATAATTTTGATTGTGTGCCAATGGCCTGTAATTGCTACAGATTTACATTCTGTAATGGTCATAAATAGTTTATAGTAGTGAGATTTTGGCACGTGCTTGATGTTATTTTCATGCATATAATTTGGCCATTATATACAAACATGAGTTATCCATTTTACTTGAAGGTCTTCTTCGGAGAAAAGGAATTATTTTCTAATTTAGTACTCTTTGTTTGCAATAAATTAGTAATGTCATCCCTGTGTCCATGTTGGGTGCCAAGATCTTGCATAAAACAGGATCTTGCTATTCATAATGTCTCTTAACAATGCCCATCTTAAAACAGGTATATGACAACATTGTTGTTGCTCCCTTTTAACTTAAAGAGTTTAATATGTTTACAACCCCATGCAGGCAATATAGGTATAGGGTTCATCCCTTAAGTGTAAATATTTAAAGCTGGCAAGTGCTTAATAGAGGCTTGTACCCCAGAGGCAATGTAACCTACAGCAATATTGGTGTCTGATGATACCACAGTTACATAATGTTACTGGAGCATTTCTGTCCCTGGCAATATCTGCATCACAACATTTCAGTGGTGATTGATCCCTTTTAACAACATAAGCCGCACAATATTTTTTTCAAAATTATTTATCCATTTTCTTCTCTATAGCCATTTTTCTTGTGGGTCTCATTTAAAAAGATCAGGTGGCAAATTCTATGTTTCTGTTCATGTTCTTTATGTGTTCTTAAGTAGAGCATCTGCAAAGTATTCCTACAAAATTACTTTCTATTGTATTAAACATAATTAAAGGGACAGTCAAATCCAAAAAAGACTTTCATGATTTAAATAGGGCATGTCATTTTAAACAACTTCCCAATTTACTTTTATCACCAATGTTGCTTTGTTCTTTTTGTATTTTTAGTTGAAAGCTAAACCTAGGAGGTTCATATGCTAATTTCTAAGACCTTGACGACTGCCTCTAATCTGAATACATTTTGACCACTAGAGGGCATTAGTTTATGTGTTTCATATAGATAACATTGAGCTCATGCAAGTGAAGTGACCTAGGAGTGAGTACGTGTATGTCAAAGTGTGCGCAAGAGACACCAAACTGCTCCAACCCTAAAAGTCCCTCACATTAGGGAAAAAACGATAGTTAGAGAACAAAGATATATGGAGAAGCTCTAAAAGAAGCTAAAGGTGTAGTAGTAAACACAATTTGAGAAATATAACTTGCTATGCAAAAAGGTTTAATCATACATTCAAATAGAGTACAAATCCTTTACAGATAGAATAATAAATGTAAAGACATTAAAAATCGGACGTCTCCGATATGATAAAAAGCACACAACTGGATAAAAATGATTGACTGCTGTTGCCAATAAGATAGATAAAATCTCTGCGTTAATCAAATAGATCGTTAAGGCCCCCAAAGGAACATATAAGGGGATCAGTTCCAGATAAGATTCATACGTATTACCTTCTAAAGTTCTGTTTGTTCAGTAACACCTCCGTGAGGCGTATGCGTGTCCAGTGACGTCACTGGTCAGGGGTGTTGTCTCCATGAAAAGATCCTATTGGTCAGGATCGGTGACAGGCTGAATATAGCGGCCGCTATAGTGTAAATAGATGAAAAGAGGAATCCCCTCTCTTAGTGCAACACAGCACGCAGGGTTAAACTTTGTTACTTGTATCAGCTTACATCCGAATCTCTCTTTAGAATCTTCTTGCAGCCCACGGACTTAATTGGAGAATCTTGGAACCAGCTTGGCTCCTAGTGCTCACTGTGGAATTGCGTACAGCACAGTAGATTTAGCTGTAACCCTTGTACTTATCAGTATAGTATTAGAGTCCTTATAGGTGTAATCGAAAGTACAGGATAGCTGTGGTTTATCATCAACCCGTTTCTCCCTCTTACAGGGCTTTCTCAAGATGAGTTTGCTTCAGTCACAGCTTCCTTTTAAACAGTCCAGACTTCTACCTATTGGTCAGGTTGAATCAATTAGTATAATAGGTGTGTTCACTACGGTTGATCTATTGGCAACAGTATTGGCAACTTATATTAGAATGCAGAGTAGATCTTACACAGATATTCTTTTACAGAGAACAATAACAATATACACAAATGACTATGCTCTTATACATATTAAGGTGTAAGGACAGATAGTTTTGACATATTAAATATAAATCTAACCCTTGTTTAGGTTAAGATATTTACGTGCACTAACAGTGAAGAAGTGAAAATCAAAAATTAGTGATAGAGATGACACAGAAATTAGTCTCTCTTAATAATCCTCAATCCATTTAGAGGATTGCGCTCAATATATAAATATAAAGATAAATTTAAAGAAGAAAGAAACGGATATTGCCCGCTTGCGTGCAAAGACTTATATATGTGTATGTTATCACGCTAGAAGTATGTGATAGATTATAGCAAATACTATTAGACACATACAAAAAAGGCTTCCCGTTGTCTAAATAGAAATGCAGTGTTTATACACTGACAAAAAATCTATGACAAAAACAAAAACCCAGTGTTAGAAAAGTATGAGTGACCACTAGTGATGTGTGGTTATATATTCAAAGGTGTGTTTAGTATTCATTAAATGATAAACAAAGCCTCTCTAGACCTGATAGATATTCTTAAAAGTTCTAGAAAAGATACCCTCCTAGATTTGGAGAAGGAGATTTTAGAAATAAAGGATAAACTTAAAGAGGAAAGGACAAAAGAATATAAAGAGAAACAGAAAGTAATGATTGAGAGAATAAATTATCTAAGCAAAGACCTTCAAAAATTAAATGGAAAAAAAATAGACAGAGATACGATTAAACCACAAACAGAAATAAATAAAAATGAAGAGATGGATTTAACCACATCCCAAAATGACTGGACTACAGTTAGTTATAAAAAGAAAGAAAAAAGAAACCATGAATATAGAGATAGGAATACACATCATTCATGGAGGTCCACTACATATAACAGACAAAATAGTGGTTATTACCATCATGACACATGTAGACACACTAATTACCAACCAAATAGGTTTGGGGATGAAAATTACAATTTTGACAAAAAGAAAACAATGTATAACACAAACAGACATTGGGTAAATAACGAAAGATGGCAAACACCAGTAAACAGTAACTCTAGACAAATATATCAGGACTAGAGATAATAGAACTCATTTTTAGAACACAGCCCTCTAAGGGAGGGCACGTCAAGGAATCTCCAAAAAGAAAATTTGGAAAATGTTTGGGTAAACAGAAAAAGACCATTAGAGGAACAAGAGGGAGGGGAACGAGTAAAAGAGGCAAAGAGGATAAGGTGAACACAAATGGGGTTTTTAATATTATTAGTGTTGACTTAAAAAAGGATGAAAAAAGAATTCTGAGTCATGGACTCTCATTTACACCTAGCACAAAAATGAATAAGTTCAATACACATATACATGTGAAAAAATTCATAAGAAACTTAACACTTAAACGTTACTTTTTAAAAGATCCACTGGATAGGACTAAAGAGGTGGAAGTAAGACAAGAAAAATTTATTCACACAGATTTAAAGAACAAATCTACATTTAACCCTACGTTCTGTAAAGGGAGTAACCTAGAAAACTTTGAGTTAATGGTACTTAGGGATCTTAAGAAAAGCCAACCCTCACAATATATGAAAACCAATATGAACAAACAAGATTTACTAATTTTGGATGGTCTAAAGAAAAATGGTGACGTGACTATAAAGCCCGCTGACAAGGGCGGCAGGATTTTAGTCATGGACACTAAATACTATAAGAATGAAGCCCTGAGACTTCTTAATGATAAAAAAACTTATAGAAAACTTGAACTGAATCCCACTACTAAATTTACAGCTAATTTAAAAAAAATTATCACAGAAGGGAAAGATTTGGGAATTTTGAATAATAAGGAGGTTGATTTCCTGGACCCTAGGTTTCCTAGGGTCCCGGTCTTCTACTTCCTTCCAAAGATCCATAAAGATCTAAATAACCCCTCTGGAAGGCCAATTATCTCCGGGATGGGGTCCTTATCATCTAATCTTTCAAAGTATGTGGACTCATTCTTGCAGAAATATGTCAGACAGCTGACTTCCTACTTGAGGGACTCCACCCAGGTGTTAAATATTCTTGACACAATCCAATGGGAGGAGAATTGTTTTTTAGTAACTTGCGACATTACTTCACTTTATACAGTGATTGACCACCAAAAGGGCTTATTGGCTGTAAAAAGATACTTAGATGCAGACCCTGAAATTAAATCAGAACAAAGTACCTTTTTTTTTTTAATAACTTTATTTATGATTAGAATCCAGTACATACATGGCATAAGAATTAACTTAGTGCAGCTTAATGATATTATTCAAGAAAAAGACCATTGAAAGGGTACAAGTATCAATCTTTGCCTAGACACATCCTCAATGATCTGCAGTACTTCACCATGCAGAGGTCTGGGTTCATTCATTTTTTTTTTATAAATGACAAAACAACATTATAACATCATAACACAAATCTTAACAAACAAAAATAACAAACAAAAATAACTTACTTACCCAGGGCCCCCCGGCCAAGGTCGCCCCCCATGGACACGAGGGAGAAACAGAGAAGGAGAAAGAAGATGACAGCAAGAAGTGGTACCGCAACAAAGGCCCCCAGAGCAGACAAGATTATGTGCACTTAGGCTAGGCTTACTGATTATTTTTGGGCAGCTGGGAAAGACCATCTGCCTTGGAGATTCTCATTTAAGATGAAAAGGCTATTTTTAAATGGGTATATGACTCTTTCTCTAACTGACTCCGGTAGGTATAGAAGATAAGTGTCCCATTTAGATATGAAATGTTTTATCCGCTTCTCCGGATCGCCCTTCACGTCTGCCTTTTCAATTAGCATTTGCGTGTGTATACTTCTAATCAGTTTTTGAAGAGAGGGAGGTTT
Organism: Bombina bombina; assembly: GCF_027579735.1. Classification (NCBI taxonomy): domain Eukaryota; kingdom Metazoa; phylum Chordata; class Amphibia; order Anura; family Bombinatoridae; genus Bombina; species Bombina bombina. The sequence continues at coordinate 175,563,921 of NC_069501.1, forward strand.
TTCCCCTGCCCAACCCGCCAATATAATTTGCTTTGCCAGAACCACAACCAGAGACACAAAGTTATCAAAAGGATGGGAGACAGCGGCAGAGATTAGGAAGATTATGTGTTTGGCCGAGAGTACAATCTGAGATTTTGTTACTTTCGTAAGCCAGTACGACACCTTGAGCCAAAAGTTCCTAAGCTTGGGACAATTCCATATTAGATGCAACCAGTCAGGGGAGCTATAGCTACATTTAGGGCAAATATCCCTAGCCTCCGGAATCCATCTAGAGCGCAGATGCGGGGTAATGTAAGCTTGCTGAATAAATTTTAGGTGTGTCTCCCTCAGTTTTGCCGAGATAGTGACTGTTTGTATCTTTTCCAAACTGTCACAGATAAGCCCCTCATCTACTAATAAGCCCTCAAAGCCAACCCATTTCGATATGAGTCTGCGCACTGCAGTGGCCTCAAATTGTCTAAGTATGGTGTTGTAAGTGTGCGCGATTTTACAGGAACCCTGTCTCGCCAGTGCACATAAAGTGTCAATATTAGTGGGTTCTTTGGGGAGACGCCCCTCTGCTTTTAATTTAGAGATATAGTGCCTGCTCTGAAAGTACGCAAACCTGTGGCAGCTCGGGAGATTGAACTTTTCCTTTAAATCTTGAAATGGGACAATCTCCAATGTTAAAGGGTTAAAAAGCTGTTTGACCATGGTGAGATTTTGAGCCTGCCACACCTGGAATGCTTTGGTAGTGTAACCTGGTAGGAAATTCAAATTACCCTGAATTGGTAGATATTTACTCACAGATTTTTCTATTCCCCATACCCTGCACAACTTGGCCCAGGCCCTAAGCGGATCCCTGTACAAGACATGGCACTGTATTTGCGCAGGTAAGGAGGTGAAATTGGCATGTGGTAGAAAAGCCAGGGCCATTGGTTTGACCAAATTGTTTTCTAGTGTGGGGACAGTAAGATTGTTATTGCCAACCAGCCAATCTAAAACCAGCCTGGCTAGGGTAGCCCAGTTGTACCATGCTATATTCGGGAGACGAAGACCCCCTTTCTCCAAGGGCATGACCAGATAATCTCTCCCTATCCTATGCTTCTTCCCTCTCCAAATGAACTGTCCCAACGCGGACTGTAGTGATTTAGTATCTTGCTGGGTGAGAAGTAGAGGGAGCATCTGCAGAGGGTACAAGAGTTTGGGTAGCGCCACCATTTTAAAGAGGTGTATTCGCCCTGTGAGTGCCAGCCCGAAAGCAGAAGTTTTATGTTACGTAGAGAGTCTGACAAATTTAATTGGTATAATTTGTTGGGGTTCATATGTATTTGAATGCCTAGGTACTTAAAGGATCCGTCTGTTATTCTAAGTGTGGTATTTGTTAAAGGAGTATTTTGCTTGTTTTGTAACCAGAGAACCTCCGATTTGTTGATATTAATTTTATACCCTGTGAAGGTCCCAAAGTTTTTAATTATATTCAAAAGAGGTGTCAAATTGGTCGCAGGGTTGCCGATAAATAGAAGCAGGTCATCTGCATACAGAGACAGATGTAGCTTCTGATCCTGGATGTCTAGTCCGTCACAAGTTTGACGGATGTGACAAGCAAGGGGCTCTATGGCTAGGTCAAACAATAGAGGGGAAAGAGGGCACCCTTGCCTCGTGCCTCTCTGCAGTGCAAATGAATGAGAGAGCTCGCCGTTAATAATCAGAGATGCTTTAGGGGCTGTATATAATCGGTTGAGAAAAGATGCAAAGTTGCCCGAAAGGCCAAATTTTTCCAATGATGTATGTAGGTGGTCCCATTCTATCCTATCGAACGCTTTCTCTGCGTCAAGGGCTAGGAGACAGGCATCCTGCAAATCTACCGGATTAGGGGAATGGGAGTTATACCAGTAGTGGGAGGTGATTGCTAAAGTTTTCCTGATATTGATCACAGATGATCTACCTTTGATAAACCCAGTCTGATCTGTGTGTATAAGAGAGGGAAGGACCTGTGCCAGTCTATCGGCTAAGATTTTGGTTAACAATTTATAATCTCCGTTTAGTAACGAGATTGGGCGATAGGAGGAGGTGTCCGTGGGATCTTTATCCGGTTTAGGGATAAGACAAATATTTGCCTCTGTAAATCTGGTATCTATTTGAGATGAGCCCTCTAAATATGCTGTGAATAGGGAGGACAGGGCAGGGGCAACCTCATTTACTAGGAGTCTATAATATTCTGTGGGAAGCCCATCAGGGCCCGCAGCTTTTCCAAGCTTGGCTCTGTTTACAGCTTTAATTACTTCCTGAGGTAAAATACTGGCGCTAAGCAGGGAATTCTGTTCATCCGTGAGAGTAGGGATACATGTAGTGTTCCAAAAGTTTTGCTTAGCCTCCAGATTAATCTCCTGGCCTGTGTACAGGGAGGTGTAATATTTGACAAACTCTGACATAATTTCTTTATTGTTCGAGGTTAAGCGGGGTTGGGATTTTATGGCCAATATGTGTGATTTAGGGGTAGAAAGCTTGACTAAGTTTGCTAGTAGTTTACCTGACTTGTTACCATGCCTAAAATATCGTCCCTGTCTGTGTATGTCGAAGTTATTATTTTGTTGGGTTAAATATGTGTCTCTAGCGAGCTTAAGATCATAATATTTTTGTTTAGAGGTGGGGGTAGGATTAGAGAGGTACCCATTATATGCTTCAGTAAGGTTTGCTAGAAATGTCTCGTTAATTCTCGCAATTTTTTTATTGTGGTGTGCTGTAAAGGAAGTAATGATTCCCCTCATAACTGGCTTAGAGGCATGCCAGAACAGGTTTGGGTTGTTACGGTGCTGTTCATTATCTGACGCATAGTGTGCCCACTCCGTCTTGAGATGTTGCCGGAAATTTATATCATTATATAAGTAAGAGGGAAATCTCCAAGTCCTGTTCGGGGGTCTAATGCGTGTAGGTTGGAGTGTGAAATGGATTGGGGCGTGGTCTGATATTACTATGCGCTCAATGGTTGGGTGGTGAATTTGAGATGTTATTTCAGAGGAGGTGAGAAAATAGTCTATTCTTGAGAGGGTGCTGTGCGTCTTGGACAGACATGTGTAATCTCTCTCCAGTGGATTCCTAACCCTCCAGACATCTACAAGCCCTAGCGTTGATTTTAAGTTGTTTATCAGTGATACCTCCCTCTTATATCTTGTGTATGAATGTTTTGAAGAACTAACTAAAGCAGGGTCCCTGAATCTGTCCAAGGGGAGAGCCTGGGCCAAGTTGTAGTCCCCCCCCAGGATAATAGGAGCAGTGTATGTGGCTAGTTTAGCCAGCAGAGTCGACCAAAAGGAGGGGCAGAACTCGTTGGGGCCATAGACATTGCATAAAGTGTAATTCATGTTACCCACCCCCAGGGCAGCCAGAATGTATCTCCCACCTCTATCTATGTCTATCTGCGAGAAAGACACTGAAAGGCCTTTTTTTACCAAGATAGCTACTCCCCTCTTTCTACTCTCAGTAGGGGAGTATAGAATGTGACCTACCCACCGAGACTTCAGTTTCTCATGTTCAGCTGCGGTTAGTTTTGTTTCCTGGAGCAGAGCTATGTCAGTACGTAGGGCCTTAAGCTGCTGTAGGATCATGCTCCTTTTTGCCGGGGACGTAATGCCCCCCACATTCCAGGAGGTAAACCTAAGGCTTACAGCCATACATTAGATTTAGGGTTGAGGTAAAAGTGAGTAAAACTAAACGATAGACCATATGGTGTGGCCCCATGCACCTGAGCTTCTATTCTGTAATGCAGGAGGGCATGACCCCCACTAATGGGGTAGGAAGCGCTTATGTGATATGTGGGTAGGAGTGTGGAGAGAAGAGAATCTGAAGAATGACTCACCAACAGAGGGCAGCCAGGGAACGCCTGCCAGGGATTCGTGTCCAGGGGGGGCGAGACCAGATGAGCATCGGGAGAGGTCTGAGGGCAGGACCAGAAAGAGAGCATATTTAGAAACATAGCCATAAACATTGAAAAGGACCCCAGCATTCTCACAAATTCAGCAGACAGAACCCCTTTTTTTTTTTAACAACCAGTCCCACCCCATGTATTGCCGTATCATTTGTGCTAGAACTACAGAGAGATGGAATGCAGCGCAACCTAAGGTGGTTTGAGGTACGTTTGAAAAAGGAGTCAGGGGCATAGGGGGCATAAGCCTAGCTACAGGCAGGCTAAACGGGCTGACGGTTACTATTACCAGGGGAGAAAGCTCAGGACAACACAATAATATTAGTTGGGGGGATATGTAATCCCATAGAATTCTGCAGGGAGGTAGCGCAAATATCAGCCCTTCTATGGAAAAGTGAGGTATACAAGCTGCGCATAGGCACTGCGTGGGGTGAAGTGTAAGTGCGTAATCAGCGGCTAGGGGAGGGACTTGATACTTCCCAAGGACATACAGGAAAGTGACTTTACCCTTCCCGCCCAATGCAAGCAGAGTAATAAGGAAAACAAAACATAAAACCCTGTGAATGCCCCCATTCTCCCCCACAAGGCAGATATAAAGTTTACGTGTCAAACATTGTAGACCAGATGACTCTTGCAGGTTTTCACCAAGATCTAGGATAAAACATAAAACATAACAGAACAAACCAAGTAAGGAAAATACAGTACTCAGGCATGTATTAATAGTGATGTAGACAACACCACATAGTCCAATTGTGTGGAGCTCGGGGAGAGACCCTACGTCTGGGCCTCTCCGTATCAGCCTTTGGTTGTCACCAGGTAAGGCGCACTTAAAGTGAAGAGTCAGAATCCTTCTCAAGAGAAGTATAATTAACCAACATATCCAGGACAAGTCCGGTTGGGGCGATTCAAGTATCCCCATCTTTGTTTTCAGCATCTAGGTGTTCTTGCAGCTGTTGAGGTGTGGTGAAGAGCTTAGGACCCCCTGGGGTCATAAGCCGCAGCTTAGCTGGGTACAGAAGTGAGGCCTGTCTCCCCTGCGAGTGCAGCTTAGAGCACAAGGGTGCAAAGTCTTTCCTTTTCCTCGCTACTTCGGCTGAAAAGTCTTGAAAGATTAGTAATTTGTGACCCTCGAAGCTAAGGTCTGATTTGGCTCTGTAGGCTTTGAGAACAGCTAATTTTTCCTGGTAGCGAAGCAACTTGAAAATTACTTGTCTTGGGCGCTGGTTAGATCTGTTAGGCAAGGATTCAGGGCCTATTCTGTGGGCCCTCTCCACGTCAAGTGGAAGGGTGTCTGGGTCTAATTGCAGCAGCTTGGGTAATGTTAGGGCTGTAAACTCAAGAAGATCTTTATTTTTGATTGACTCAGGCACTCCCACAACCCGCAAGTTATTGCGGCGGGAGCGGTTCTCCAGATCATCAAGCTTCTCTTGAAGTGCAAAACTCTGACGCTCCAGTCGTAAGATGGTAACAGAAGAGGAGTGCTGGGTATCTTCAACATCAGAGATTCTCTGTTCTGCATGTTGCAGGCGTGTGGAATATTGCCTGATCTCTGTAGTGAGAGTATCCATGCCCGCCTGTAAAGATTCCATTTTTGGAAGAAAAAAAGCTTTTAAATCATGCAATAGGGATTGGGGGTATCTAAAGTAAAATCCCCATCCGGCGGTGCCAGGGGTTCTGGCTGTGGTTCTGGGGCTTGCTTCTGCTTTCTGTCAGCCTGTTTTTGCCTGCCCGCCATGATAGGTATAGCCTGTGTGGCAGAGACTTTAAAATATTTATCCACTTTCATGTGGGACAGTAGAGTAGGTGAAAATTGGAGTGTTGCACGAGCAGTGCTGTCTACAGGCACACACGCAGCTTAAATTCCTAAAGCACTGGGTAGTGTGGAAAGTTCTTGTGTAGTGAGGCAGGTATGTGTTAAAGAAGCAAGATTTTCAGGTCTACACATTCAAAATGCAAGTAGTTGATGCGCACCACGTGGGCAGAGCAGAATTGTGCCTCAGGCAGTGACCCAGCTATCACCTCTGTATCCTTAAGTGTGGGTGTATTTGGGGCCCTTAGACCTCTGTAAAGTTCCTTCACCCTCTCTCCTTACTCCAATTGCCCCTGTCTTCGAAAGGTTAACAGGATTCAGGGCCTAGAATTTGCGCTCCAACCTCGCCTCCTCCGTCCTCCACCCCTCAAGCAGTAAACCTGTAGTGTCTCTTTTCAGGGTCAGCGGACAGGGGTTTCCCTGTATTGGTGTATTATGTGGCGGTTAAGATGGTAGGGGAGGGAGGCAGAGGAGCCAGAAATACTGGGCTATAATAATGGTAGGCGCTTCTTGTACACAGTCACAGCACTTACTGTCAGCTAGGATGGCGGTTGCACAGGTGTCCGGTACTGGTGCTGCTGATGTTAATGCTGCAGGGCATTCATGTGTTATGAGTGTGCCGGGGGATCCAGGAGCAGGCACCTCGCTGTCATCCAAGATGGCGCCGGGCAGTAACGTTTGCGCTTCTTCCGTCCCTCCGGGGACAAGGGCTGATGTAATAAGCCCTTCACGCTGCCAGGTCAGTTGGGATAGCTTAGAGGTGAGTACCCAACAAGATATCTGCGTGGGGCCCCCTAGGAGAGCGGTCAAATCGGTCATTCAGCTCCACTATACACGGAGCTCTCTCCCAATGCTGCCGCTTCTCAGGCCCGCCCACCGGAAGTCACACAAAGTACCTTTTTACTGAAAAGTATAGCTTTCATACTAAATAACAACTATTTTTCATTTGATAAAAAATTCTATCTTCAAATCGAAGGGACTGCTATGGGCACGAGGTTTGCACCAAGCTACGCTAATTTGTTCGTAGGCCATTGGGAAGAAGATTTTTTCAGGGAAAATGGCTTTGGTGCAAACCTCGTGCTCTATAGGAGATATATAGACGATTTGTTAATGGTCTGGAAAGGTTCTGAAGCTGAGTTGAGTAACATGTTGATGAGTATGAACATCAATGACGAAGGTCTGAAATTCACACATAATTACAGTAAAGAAAAAGCTATCTTTCTTGACCTAGAGATCATGGTTATAGATAATCTAATTGAGACAAAGACACACTTCAAAGATGTAGACTCTAACAGCTTTATACATTCAGATAGTTGTCATTTACAACAATGGAAAAACAATATCCCAGTAGGTCAGGCCTTAAGGATCAGAAAGAATTGTTCTAGATTATCAGACTTTGAGGAACAAATAGGGACTCTCATTGAAAGGTTTAAAGATAGGGGATATGATGAGGATTTAGTGAACAAGGCTACCAGTAGAGCTAGATCAATGAATAGGCAGACACTTCTTACCTATAAACAAAAAAACATTGCAGATGCAAAAGACACTATTGATACCCCATTTATTACCGATTATAGTAATGATCATGGTACTATAAGAAAAATCCTTAATAAACATTGGCATGTTCTACAATCAGACCCCATTATAGGAGATAAGTTGACTAATAGACCAAGGCTTATATTTAGGAAATCAATAAATTTAAAACAGATACTAGTACCCAGTACCTTTCAAGAGAAGAAAACATGGTCAAATGCACAACTAGATATTTCTGGAAAGAAAGTGGCAGGATATTTTCCATGCTATTCATGTAAGGCCTGTCAACATAGCCATAAAAGAAACTCCTTAAAAATTCCATCCACGGGAGAAACGATTCCAATAAAAGAACTTATTAGATGTACTACAACAGGGCTCATATATGTACTTCAATGTACATGTAATTTAATATATTTTGGGGAAACTAAGAGGATGCTAAAAGACAGGATTAGAGAGCACCTCTTATGCATAGAGAAAGAAAAAGAGGACACAAGACTCTATAAACACTTCAAAGAGGTACACAAAGGGAGGACTAAGGATCTAACTTTCTGGGGAATACAACACATTAAGTGCCATTGGAGGGGAGGCAATATAGACAAATTATTACGTATAAAAGAAGCCGAATATATATACAAATATGAAACTCTATATCCTGCTGGTCTGAACTCGGAATTAGACATTTCACCTTTTGTTTTGGACTAATGTTCTACCCCCCTTAATTTTCCATTTAATGAATACTAAACACACCTTTGAATATATAACCACACATCACTAGTGGTCACTCATACTTTTTTAACACTGGGTTTTTGTTTTTGTCATAGATTTTTTGTCGGTGTATAAACACTGCATTCTATGTGACTTTCTATTTAGACAACGGGAATAATAGTATTTGCTATAATCTATCACATACTTCTAGCGTGATAACATACACATATATAAGTCTTTGCACGCAAGCGGGCAATATCCGTTTCTTTCTTCTTTAAATTTATCTTTATATTTATATATTGAGCGCAATCCTCTAAATGGATTGAGGATTATTAAGAGAGACTAATTTCTGTGTCATCTCTATCACTAATTTTTGATTTTCACTTCTTCACTGTTAGTGCACGTAAATATCTTAACCTAAACAAGGGTTAGATTTATATTTAATATGTCAAAACTATCTGTCCTTACACCTTAATATGTATAAGATCATAGTCATTTGTGTATATTGTTATTGTTCTCTGTAAAAGAATATCTGTGTAAGATCTACTCTGCATTCTAATATAAGTTGCCAATACTGTTGCCAATAGATCAACCGTAGTGAACACACCTATTATACTAATTGATTCAACCTGACCAATAGGTAGAAGTCTGGACTGTTTAAAAGGAAGCTGTGACTGAAGCAAACTCATCTTGAGAAAGCCCTGTAAGAGGGAGAAACGCGTTGATGATAAACCACAGCTATCCTGTACTTTCAATTACACCTATAAGGACTCTAATACTATACTGATAAGTACAAGGGTTACAGCTAAATCTACTGTGCTGTATGCAATTCCACGGTGAGCACTAGGACCGCACTGGGAAAAGACACGGTCTTAAGCCAAGCTGGTTCCAAGATTCTCCAATTAAGTCCGTGGGCTGCAAGAAGATTCTAAAGAGAGATTCGGATGTAAGCTGATACAAGTAACGAAGTTTAACCCTGCGTGCTGTGTTGCACTAAGAGCGGGGATACCTCTTTTCATCTATTTACACTATAGCGGCTGCTATATTCAGCCTGTCACCGATCCTGACCAATAGGATCTTTTCTTGGAGACAACACCCCTGACCAGTGACGTCACTGGACACGCATACGCCTCACAGAACTTTAGAAGGTAATATGTATGAATCTTATATGGAACTGATCCCCTTATATGTTCCTTTGGGGGCCTTACAGATCTATTTGATTAACGCAGAGATTTTATCTATCTTATTGGCAACAGCAGTCAATTGTTTTTATCCAGTTGTGTGCTTTTTATCATATCGGAGACGTCCGATTTTTAATGTCTTTACATTTATGTATTCTATCTGTACAGGATTTGTACTCTATTTGAATGTCTGATTAAACCTTTTTGCATAACAAGTTATATTTCTCAAATTGTGTTTACTACTACACCTTTAGCTTCTTTTAGCGCTTCTCCATATATCTTTGTTCTCGACCTAGGAGTGAGCACTGATTGGCTAAAATGCAAGTTTGTCAAAAGAACTGAAATCAGAGGGCAGTCAGGAAAAGCTTAGATACAAGGTAATTTCAGAGGTAAAATGTGTATTATTATAACTGTGTTGGTTATGCAAAACTGGGGAATGGGTAATAAAGGGATTATCTTTCTTTTTAAACAACAAAAATTCTGGTGTTGACTGTCCTTTTAAGATAATAATAAAAAAGTTTAGCTTTTTTTTTTTTCCAAACAGTGGGGGTAGGGATTTTAGATTTTGTGTAAACTGTATTAATACTGTTGTGTAAAAAGTATTATGTTTTAGTAAATTATTATACATAGATAAGTAATAAAATAACAAAAAGAAACAAAATAGACAAATGATAATTAAACATATATATATATATATATATATATATATATATATATATATATATATATATAACAACAAAAAGTATCGGTGCACATCCAACCACTTAAGTCCACTTTTTCATGGCATATTTGTATATGCTTCTGTCAGTCAAATATGCTTACATAGCTTCTAATAAGATTGGGATAAACATCTCACAATAATATTGACTTATATTTATGCTGCAAATAATTGCCTGTTTAAATTTTTAAAAAATAGGGATCTTAGTCACACAATATGATCATATTCTGCTAAGCCAGTCACCACTTACAAGGTGTCCCCATATTAGACTGGTCCTAACTAACCAGTTTCCACACTGCAGCAAGTCATGTCTACACAGTGTGAAGCTTTCTAGCTTATTAAGTATATCACAATTTATCTGGAACACACCTGGGCTGGGTGGCGTGCATTAACCAAAGGGGAGGGATTTGGTCAGCTCCCTATTCAAAGATACAACAAAGGGTTTTTTTTTGTTAAGCACACCACAAAAAAAGGACTGTTTTATCTTAGCACACATATTGTGGGAGTGCTACCGAAGTGACCAAAACAATTACAAGACAACAAAAAGTATTGGTGCACATCCAACCACTTAAGTCCACTTTTTCATGGCATATTTGTATATGCTTCTGTCAGTCAAATATACTTACATAGCTTCTAATAAGATTGGGATCAACATCTCACAATAATATTGGCTTATATTTGAGCTGCAAAAACAAATATACTTCTATCTACTAAATATACTTACATAGTTCAAATAAGATTGAGATTAATATCTCGCAATAATATTGACTTATATTTTCCTTGCTAAAAATGCCTTTAAATTTAAATAAAAACTTCTGTCTGCTAAATATACTTACATAGCTTAAATAAGATTGGGATAAACATCTCACAATAATATTGACTTATATTTATGCTGCAAAAAATTGCCTGTTTAAATTTAAATAAAATAGGGATCTTAGTCACACAATATGATCATATTCTGCTAAGCCATTCACCACTTACAAGGTGTCCCCATATTAGACTGGTCCTAACTAACCAGTTTCCACACTGCAACAAGTCATGTCTACACAGTGTGAAGCTTTCTAGCTTATTAAGTATATCACAATTTATCTGGAACACACCAGGGCTGGGTGGCGTGCATTAACCAAAGGGGAGGGATTTGGTTAGCTCCCTATTCAAAGATACAACAAAGGTTTTTTTTTTGGTTAAGCACACCACAAAAAAAGGACTGTTTTATTTTAGCACACATATTGTGGGAGTGCTACCGAAGTGACCAAAACAATTACAAGACAACAAAAAGTATCGGTGCACATCCAACCACTTAAGTCCACTTTTTCATGGCATATTTGTATATGCTTTTGTTAGTCAAATGTACTTACAATCCTTTTTTTTGTGTGGTGTGCTTAACCAAAAAAACCCTTTGTTGTGTATATATATATATGGGGTGATAGTAATTCGCCATCTTGAGAAGATCTGGACAAGAAAGTTCATACCAAGACAAGAAAACCAAGCTCCAAGAGGCAATAAATACAGGAAGTTTCCTAAAGAAACCAGCACAAAGGGTACCCACATCCCATTCTACTCCAAGAGGCAGCGATTTTATACAGACCAGAACATCCAGGATTCATTCAACCACTAGATACATCCTCCAATGCGGCAAACTTACCTCATAGGATTGAGGTAACTTTTGGTAAGGGTATCTATTACGCCTTCATTACACTAGGATTCCAATATCCTATCAAAGACTCTAATATATATACGTATATTCATATACTTCTCTTCCCTTTTTTTTGTTTTCTTTACCCACCAACACTGCCGAGACTTTAATATTATTCAGTTTTTAAGAATCTCCATAAGCGCTGTTTACCCTTTGACTCCTATTTTTCCTATATTGTATAGACTTTGTCTATCATACAATATTTGTACCTTCATAGCTGCTCTATGAGATTTTCATACCTCTGACTAGCGCATTTACTTGAGTAACGCTTGTTTCCACTCACTGACACTGAGTGGTAACATTCTACTTAATTCTATATATATATATATATATATAATTAATTAAAATTATGGGGGGAGATAAAAAACTGAAATTAAAATTCTCCATGTCTCAAAATTAAATCAATATAAATATTTGCATAGGAAATTAGTACATCTAGGCAAGTATCCCCGCTTGCTTTTCCCCAGAAATTCTTAATATACAATGTTAACAATGCACAAGAGAATGAAAATAGCTTTACCAATACAGCAACCAGAAATCTATCTCCTACTGAAGAGTTCCAAAAAGAACTATGTGTGTCAAAACTATTTTTGAAGCAAAAAACTGAGAATTTGCATATCTAATTTGCATATCTTACTCACAATTCTCTTGTGCATTGTAAAAATTGTATATTAAGAATTTCTGGGGAAAAGCAAGCGGGGATACTTGCCTAGATGTACTAATTTCCTATGCAAATGTTTACATTGATTTTTATATATATATATATACAGTGGGGAAAAAAGTATTTAGTCAGCCACCAATTGTGCAAGTTCTCCCACTTAAGAAGATGAGAGAGGCCTGTAATTTTCATCATAGGTATACCTCAACTATGAGAGACAAAATGTGGAAACAAATCCAGACAATTACATTGTCTGATTTGGAAATAATTTATTTGCAAATTATGGTGGAAAATAAGTATTTGGTCAATATCAAAAGTTAATCTCAATACTTTGTTATATATCATTTGTTGGCAATGACAGAGGTCAAACATTTTCTGTAAGTCTTCACAAGGTTGTCACACACTGTTGCTGGTATGTTGGCCCATTCCTGCATGCAGATCTCCTCTAGAACAGTGATGTTTTGGGGCTGTCACTTGGCAACACGGACTTTCAACTCCCTCCAAAGGTTTTCTATGGGGTTGAGATTAGATATGTGCATGGCGAAAAAATTTGGTTCGGTTCGGATCGATTCGGAATTTTTAGAATTTCGGTTTGGATCGATTCGAATTCGGAAAATTTTGAATCGATTCGGTTCGGATTCATTTCGGATTCATTCGGATTAGAAGAAATTCGGCTGGATTCGGTTCGGTTCGGAATTTCGGTAAGTGTTAGGTGGGATTAGACTAGTATTATGTACTGTATATTATGTGTAACCCATAGCAGAGTGATATAACCTAATATACTGTACAATACTAGTGTAATCCATGGCCATCCAAATTTACAGAATAAATCCGAACTAATTCGGATTTATTCGGTAAATTCGGCAGTATTTTAATTCGGAAATTTGGTTCGATCCGAATCTCCGAATTAGCCGAATTTTCCGAATTTCCGAATCGATCCGAAACGAATTGCACATATCTAGTTGAGATCTGGAGACTGGCTAGGCCACTCCAGGACCTTGAAATGCTTCTTACGAAGCCACTCCTTCGTTGCCCGGGCGGTGTGTTTGGGATCATTGTCATGCTGAAAGACCCAGCCACATTTCATCTTCAATACCCTTGCTGATGGAAGGAGGTTTGCACTCAAAATCTCACGATACATGGCCCCATTCATTCTTTCATGTACACAGATCAGTTGTCCTTTTCCCTTTGCAGAGAAACAGCCCCAAAGCATAATGTTGCCACCCCCATGCTTCACAGTAGGTATGGTGTTCTCTCTCCACCAAACACGACAAGTTATGTTTCTACCAAACAGTTCTACTTTGGTTTCATCTGACCATATGACATTCTCCCAATCCGCTTCTGGATCATCCAAATGCTTTCTAGCATACTTTAGACGGGCCCAGACATGTACTGGCTTAAGCAGAGGGACATGTCTGGCACTGCAGGGTCTGAGTCCCTGGCAGCATAGTGTGTTACTGATGGTAGCCTTTGTTATATTTGTCCAGCTCTCTGCAGGTCATTCACTAGGTCCCCCCATGTGGTTCTGGGATGTTTGCTCACCGTTCTTGTGATCATTTTGACCCCACGGGGTGAGATCCTGCGTGGAGCCCCAGATCGAGGGAGATTATCAGTGGTCTTGTATGTCTTCCATTTTCTAATTATTGCTCCCACAGTTGATTTCTTCACACCAATCTGCTTGCCTATTGCAGATTCAGTCTTCCCAGCCTGGTGCAGGTCTACAATTTTGTTTCTGCTGTTCTTCGACAGCTCTTTAGTCTTCACCATAGTGGAGTTGGGAGTGTGACTGTTTGAACTTGTTATCAGTATAAAAGACACCTGTCCACAACCTCAAACAGGTGCCATTAATACAGGTAATGAGTGGAGGTCAGAGGAGCGTCTTAAAGAAGAAGATACAGGTATGTGAGAGCCAGAAATCTTGCTTGTTTGTAGGTGACCAAATACTTATTTTCCACCATAATTTTCAAATAAATTCTTTCCAAATCAGACAATGTGATTGTCTGGATTTGTTTCCACATTTTGTCTCTCATAGTTGAGGTATAACTATGATGAAAATTACAAGCCTCTCTCATCTTCTTAAGTGGGAGAACTTACACAATTGGTGGCTGACTAAATACTTTTTCCCCCACTGTATATATATATATATATATATATATATATATATATATATATATATATATATAAAAAAAGAGGGTGGCGGTGCACCAGCTCTAACCCAATCAAATAATGTAATGAATAACTAATGTATCCAGGGGTGCAAGGGGACATAATAAATATCATAAATGGTAAGAAAAAAAAGTGGCTAGAAAAGAAAAAGAAAAACAGTGGCCTAGATTACGAGTTGTGCAATGGGGTTAAAAAGCAGCATTAAGAGGTCCTAACGCTGCTTTTTAACGCCCGCTGGTATTACGAGTCTTGCAGGTACAGGTGTAGCCCTCACTTTTTTGGCCAGACTCAGAAATACCGCAAATCCACTTACGTCAATTGCTTATCCTATTTTTTCAATGGGACTTGCATAGCACCGGTATTATGAGTCTGACAAAAAGTGAGCAGTACACCCTCTCCTGTCAAGCCTGGTACCGCATTTTAAAGTCAGTAGTAAAGAGTTTTACTCTACAAAGCATAAAACTCTTAACTAAAGTGCTAAAAAGTACACTAACCAGAGGCCCTCCCTCATCGCAAACACTATAATAAAATTTTTAACCCCTAATCTGCCGAACCGGACATCGCCACCACTATAATAAATATATTAACCCCTAAACCACTGCACTCCCGCATTGCAAACATTAAGTTAAATATTATTAACCCCGAATCTGCCGGCCCTAACATCGCTGCCACCTACCTACATTTATTAACCCCTAATCTAACTAGTTTAGTCTAACCCTAACCCTAACACCCCCTAACTTAAATATAATTTAAATCAATCTAAATAAAATTACTACAATTAACTAAATTATTCCTATTTAAAGCTAAATACTTACCTATAAAATAAAACCTAAGATAGCTACAATATAACTAATAGTTAGGGTTATCTTAGGGTTTATTTTTATTTTACAGGCAACTTTGTATTTATTTTAACTAGGTACAATAGTTATTAAATAGTTATTAACTATTTAATAACTACCTTGTTAAAATAAAGACAAATTTACCTGTAAAATAAAACCTAAGTTACAATTACACCTAACACTACACTACAATTAAATTAATTACCTAAATTAAATAAAATTATCTAACGTACAAAAAATATCCCACTAAAATTACAGAAAATAATAAAGAAAACCCAAAATAAAGAAAAAAACCCTACCCTACACTAAATTACAAATAGCCCTTAAAAGGGCCTTTTGCACAGCATTGCCCCAAAGTAATCAGCTCTTTTACCTGTAAAAAAAGTACAAATACCCCCCCAACATTAAAACCCACCACCCACACAACCAACCCTACTCTAAAACCCACCAATAGGATTGAGCTCGCATTCTATTGGCTGTTCCAATCAGCCAATAGAATGCAAGGTCAATCCTATTGGCTGATTGTATCAGCCAATATGATTTTTCCTACCTTAATTCCGATTGGCTGATAGGATTCTATCAGCCAATCGGAATTCAAGGGACGCCATCTTGGATGACGTCATTTAAAGGACTAGTCATTCAGTCGTCGGCCGTCGGATGAAGAGGATGCTCCGCGTTGGATGTCTTGAAGATGGACCTGCTCCACTCCGGATGGATGAAGATAGAAGATGCCGCCTGGATGAAGCCTTGTGTCGGTCTGGATGTCCTCTTCTGGCCGGATAGGATGAAGACTTCGGACCCTCTGGAGGACCACTTGTGCCCGACTGGGTGATGACGACTCAAGGTTGGGTGATCTTCAAGGGGGTAGTGTTAGTTTTTTTTAAGGGGGGATTGGGTGGGTTTTAGAGTAGGGTTGGGTGTGTGGGTGGTGGGTTTTAATGTTGGGGGGGTATTGTATTTTTTTTACAGGTGAAAGAGCTGATTACTTTGGGGCAATGCCCTGCAAAAGGCCCTTTTAAGGGCTATTTGTAATTTAGTATAGAGTAGGGAATTTTATTATTTTGGGGGGCTATTTTATTTTATTATGGGGATTAGGTGTAATTAGTTTAAAATTCTTGTAATTCTTTTTTTTTCTGTAATTTAGTGGGGGTTTTCTCGTAATTTAGGTTATTTAATTTAATTGTAATTAATTGTTGGTATTTTCGATAATTAGTTTAATTATAGTGTAGTGTTAGGTATAATTGTAACTTAGGTTAGGGTTTATTTTACAGGTAATTTTGTACTTATTTTATCTAAGTAGTTATTAAATAGTTAATAACTATTTAATAACTATTCTACCTAGTTAAAAATAAATACAAACTTGCCTGTAAAATAAAAATAAATCCTAAGCTAGCTACAATGTAACTATTAGTTATATTGTAGCTATCTTAGGGTTTATTTTATCGGTAAGTATTTAGTTTTAAATAGGATTAATTTATTTAATTATGTTAAATTTATTTAGCTTAATTTAAATTATATTTAAGTTAGGGGGTTAGACTTAGGGTTAGACTTAGGTTTAGGGGTTAATAAATTTAATATAGTAGCGGCTACATTGGGGGGGCAGATTAAGGGTTAATAAATATAATGTAGGTGTCGGTGATGTTGGGGGCAGTATATTAGGGGTTCATAAGTATAATGTAGGTGTCGGCAGTGTCCGGAGTGGCAGATTAGGGGTTAATAATATAATGTAGGTGGCGACGATGTTGGGGGCGGCAGATTAGGGGTTAATAAGTGTAATATTAGGGGTGTTTAGACTCGGGTTCATGTTAGGGTGTTAGGTGCAGACATAACTTTTATTTCCCCATAGGAAACAATGGGGCTGCGTTAGGAGCTGAACGCTGCTTTTTTGCAGGTGTTAGTTTTTTTTCAGCCAGCTCAGTCCCATTGTTTCCTATGGGGAAACCGTGCACAAGTGCGTTTTGCCAGCTTACCACTACCGTAAGCAACGTTGGTATAGAGGTGAGATGTGGAGCTAAATTTTGCTAAACGCTCACTTTTCTGAGGCTAACGCCAGCTTGCAGAAAACTCGTAATACCAGCGTTGGCTTAAGTGAGCAGTAAGAAAAAAAGGCTCGTTAGCCCCGCAGAGCCTTACCGACAAAAACTTGTAATCTAGGCGTTAGTATTTTAAACTGAGTTGAGGAACAAGAGATTTCATCTAGAACATTTGCAACATTTTATGTTAAACTGTCAACTGATTTACATGTGTGATATAGCAATGGGTCAAGCAAAGGATTATCATCTTAAAAAAAATAATTTAAGTTTTATTATACAAGGCAAGGAAGCAATATGTAACAGGTTTCTGGAAATAATGCAGCAGAATAATATCCAGCAATGAAGAATGCTTTTAAACAGGGTCACTTATTCAGCACTAATCATTGCTTCATTAGATATCACTACATGATTATAAGCTTGAAGAAAGCAAGTCAGCCGTAATGAAAAATGATTAATGGCTTATGAAAGCTTAATCTTTGAACCTCATGGTTATGTCATCATCTCATAAATTTAAGATGCATGAACAAAATGTACACTATGTTTATAAAGAATTCTCATTTCAGATGAAGAAATTAATTCCATTTTCTAACTGATACAATCCAGTTAATTTTAAATTAGTGTTTTACTACATATGCAGTTAATCATAGCAATAAAACAAAATGTGAATGAGGAACATTTAACTATAACATACTACATAACATGACATGTTTACATGTTATAATGAGAAAAATAAGGCTTAGCTTTTTTAGGTGGGTATTTAAATTGAGACAAATCAGCCATGAAGAATATCATGCCATTGCATTGTCTCTCACACATATTAATCTCATTATCCCCTATGGATCTTTTAAATGGACAAAAGACTAGGGGGGCAAATTATAAAGCTCTGAATGGAGCTTGATGCCCCTGTTTCCGCATGACTCTTCAGGCTCACCATAAATAGCAGTTATGAAGCAGTGGTCTTAAGACCGCTGCTCCATAACTGGTCCTCTGCTTCTTAGGCTGTGGTCTTCAATCCGCACGATCCTATACGATCGGGTTGATTGACACCCCCTGCTAGCGGCCGATTGGCTGCGAATCTGCAGGGGGCGGCCTTGCACAAGCAGTTCTGGTGAACTGCTTGTGCAATGTTAAATGCTGACAGCGTTATGCCTGTTGGACATGATACGCTACAGCGTATCATGTCAGATAGACATTGATAAATTGGCCCCTAGGGGTCTGATGATCAACAGCTTGCCAGCATGGGGATAAATCATGCAAAAATCTTTCGGGTTTATTTTTTAGCATTAAATTATAACGTCTCCCCTTCACATCCAGAACTCTGCATAGCTAAATAAGCAGCTATTAAAGGGACACTGAACCCACATTTTTTCTTTCGTGATTCAGATAGAGCATGAAATTTTAAGCAACTTTCTAATTTACTCCTATTATCGAATTTTCTTCATTCTATTGGTATCTTTATTTGAAATGCAAAAATGTAAGTTTAGATGCCGGCCCATTTTTGGTGAACAACCTGGGTTGTTCGTGCTGATTGGTGGATAAATTCATCCACCAATAAAAAAGTGCTGTCCAGCGTACTGAACCCCCCAAAAAAAGCTAAGATGTCTTATTTTTCAAATTAAGATAGCAAGAGAACGAAGAAAATTGATAATAGGAGTAAATTAGAAAGTTGCTTAAAATTGCTTGCTCTATCTGACTCACAAAAGAAAAAATTTGGGTTCAGTGTCCCTTTAAGCAAAAATATAAATTTTTTAAACTGTTTGAAGGATCTTGCAGTAATGGTGAGGCCTATTAGATAATCTCACAAGAGCGGCCCTTGGTATAAAGGGGTTGTAGAAAAAGAAAAATGTTAAAGAGAATAACATTGAATATAATATGAAAATTATTTATGTGTTTGGCAGTTTCTTAGATGGACATGAAAGTCTTCGATTCATGGCACAAAGCCATGCTTTATCTTATAAAATGAAGCACCTGTATACCTTTGGTATTCAACAGAAATGGTTGATTAAATGGCAAAAATAACATTCATGCCAGAGTTTATATTCCATATATAAGTTTGTGATTAGCTGATGGATGTCACATGATACAGGAGACATGGAGATTAAGGGAAACTTTGAAATTTGTCAGAAAAAATGATCTACTGCTCATTTGAAATTCAGTAAGTGTTATTGTATTGTCTTTTTTATTATTCATTTGTTAATTATATAATTTGACTGTATTTAAAGGGATTGTAAGATTTCTTATTTAATTTAATAGTTTATACAATTATTCTGCAAAACAGGAACACTCATTTATGAAATTTTATTAAGATGCTTTATTTGTAAAATATTCACCATATAGTGATGGTAAACATTGCACCATTCCTCCACCCACATCTCATACTTCCTTTAGCTGTGTGATGACGAATCCGGCTTAATCCAATAATTGTGTGCCCCACACGGCGTCCAGCTCGTGGGGCATGCAACAATTGGATGAAGCCGGATTTGTCATTGCACAGCTAAAAGAAGTATAAGATGCGTGCGGAGGAATGGCGCAATGTTTACCATCACTATATTGGAAATATTTGACAAATAAAGCATCTTAATGAAATTTCATAAATGTAAGTGCCCCTATTTTGCAGAATAATTGTATTACTGTTCAGTTAAATAGAAAAGCTTACAATCACTTTAATGGTCCATAAAATGTTCTGAGACCTGAAACCAAGAACTTATCCTACTTTTACTTAAGAAATGTCAACATTTTCTCTCTGAAAACATGAGGAGGTTGTGGACAGTAGCACTTTCATAATCTAATTTGTGATGAAAAGGGCACTAGTTCTAGCATGAATTCCAGACATAGGGGTCGATTTAACAAGGACCGCTGCTCCATAACTTGTCCGCTGCCTCTGAGGCTGCTCCTCTTCAATACGCCTGATCCTATACAATCGGGCTGATTGACACCCCCTGCTAGCAGCCGCAAATCTGCAGGGGACAGCATTGCACAAGCAGTTCTGGTGAACTGCTTGTGTAATGATAAATGCCGTCAGTGTTTGCTGTCGCCATTCAGCAATGTTTGTTGGACATGATACGCTACAGTCGGACATGATAATCTACCCCATAGTTTAGGTTGTAATGCTGCCCAGGATCCAATGTACGCTGAAGATAGCACTGGTTCCAGCTGCACAGGGGCTAGACATAGAGTAGGAAGTAAGGCCAATAATGTGGATGACACTATTCATAGGGGTCCATGTATTAAGCAGCAAATGCTCCCATTGAGCCCTTGAGGAGCTTTATGCAATGTCATATGCTTCTTACCATCTCCACAAACTCTAAGTTGGCAGATAGAAATCACCCCAAATATGTTTGAGAGAAGGAGGCATCATTACACATTTAACTGAGTGTGTGCTAATATATTCCGGCCCTGGATATACAGTGTCCGCTGCCCATTCAATGAGAAGCCAGGTGAACAGGTTCTTAAGTTGAGAACCTTGGCTGCGCTGGTTTCATGCATGGGGTCCATAGTATCTCTGCTAAAAATGGCGCTGCTGCAGAAAAAGTGCCCAAATGCCAGGAAGCTATTAAAGGTTTCTGAAACCTGCATTTGGTTTTTGGTTAATCTACTATGAGGATCTCATATATATTCCATTTGCCTTTACAATTGGTCAACAAACAAGAACTGTTAACAGGTTGAAAAACAAACTGCAACATGTTTATATAAAGGAATCTGTTGATGAGCATATGTCTGTTTTGTTTTGTTGGATAGAACTAAATTTGTCTCGACATTCTGACAGGAGCAAAAATCGGGACTGACCTTGGGTGCTCTACAATGTTCCAGGACTTTCTCAAGGTGTGGTAAAACCACAACTCAGAATGCGGGATTTTAAAAAGATGTGATTGAAAAGTATCCCATGTCAGATTCATATCTGATTATATCAAAACCAATGATGTCTTTTTTTATGTTATTTGCATGAAAAATCTTTAAAGGTTAGAGAGGACTGTTTTATAGAGGTTGTTTTTGTTTGTTTAGTAATGTTGCTAGTGAAAGAAATGATATGACGAGAAGTCAGCAGATAGAAGCAGCATTTATTTCAACAAAATGTAACCTAATTGCACTACTGCTTACAAATAATGAAGGCAAAAGATTCAGTAAAACTTGTTCATAAACTAATATCTCACTGAAAAAATGTCTCACAACATTGACCCTGGAAAATGGAGTAAGGATATAAGGTTTGTAACTACCCTGCTTGCCACTTCATGCTCTGAAGAAGGCTGATTACTAATATCTTCAAGTTATATTGTGGCACCTTTTTTCAACAATATTAAAATGCTCTAACACATTAGAATATTTTCATTCTGCACCTTTATGTCGCTTTAATAAGACCCCATTCCTCCCCTATAAACCTCTCGAATCATAGCTATTAGATGCTAGGTAGAAGTTAATGTACTCTGAGATCCCTACATGCCTTTCATTCTAATTCCAAAATAGCGCTTTGACAATTGCATTACTGAACCTATTATTACTCTTTCCTTTTAGCATTATTTGTAAGGAATTCTATAATGTATATGTAGCATAGTTTTATTTTTAGATGCATTAATACTTTGGTTTGAAGATGGAGCCTATTTTTTTCTGTTGAATTCTTCACTGTGCATCTCTGTTGGATAGCAATACTATGTGACTAGGGGAGCTTTTAAGAAAATCAGATAATTGTTAACAGTGCTTCTATTTTGTGAAGTGTTTTTCTTTCTGACAATTGATCGGTGATCAGTTGCTTGGGTATTTTACCTTTTTTTATATAAAAAAATTATATAACATTTTTAAAAATAGCCTGCTTAAGCTTTAATTCTCAGAAAATTTTAAACTAAAATATGTTATAAAGGAAAAAAATGCAACTACCTGAGAGATTACCAAGTAGACGATAATACAGTGAGGGTTGTACAGAATAGACCCGTCCCTTATTGATGCCTGAAAAATAATATTGTACTGAACTTGCAGAACTTAGCTGCATTGAAAAGATTTAAAGGCAGGTGTATATACTTCGATATACAGTAAAGCACTAAAGAAACACCCCAATATGTGTAAAACAATAGTCACAGTACATACAATGTGTCAATACAATAAAAAAACATGTAAAATAATTAGTAGCATATAGGTACACAGGTGGCCGATATATAAATTCAGCCAAAACACTGGTACTTACAGAACCAAAGTCCATAAATATAGTTCAATTGGAATATGTAATGTTCTCAAAGGTCACAGAGAGAAATATGAAGTCCCGCTGCTCATCTAAGGTAAGCTTCCAAAGTTCCCACGTAACTGTACAAAAAGAGAAAAAGAGAGGAGCGCCGACTCAAATGTAGGGAAAAACAGTTTATTTGAACATAAAAAGTGAATCAAAAACACTCACAAGATAGATAAAGGTAAGGTTCATATCAAGGCCGACTGCCGTATATATCCCCCTGATATCAATTCAGGATCCCTCCGGTGTTAGGAGATGTGAGGTCAGGATATTAAAGTCTCACGCTGTATTATCCGTCCTTCCAATACCGCTCTGCAGTCGCGGGGAGGGACGTCGTTAGAGAGTTCAGCGTGGAGTCTCGGCTGTTTGGAGTAGAATTGTTGGATAGTACGCTACGGATCCCTTGTAGGGACAAAAAGGTAGCGAGCTTGTGTATTTCTTCAACGCGTTTCGTCCCGATCGACAGGACTTTATCAAGAATACTAAAACAGCTCCACTGGGACCTATATATACCGGCATTTAACTAATGAAAGCCAGGCTCAAAATGAATATCAGTCAAAGTGGTGGATAGGGGTTCGCTAGCTCATACAATGCTCCTATTTAGGAGCCACATTAATAGCAACTTGAATATTAGGAATACTTTCAAAAATAATAACAACATGTGAATAAAAGATCAGAATAAAAATAAATATGCAAATACAAATGCAAGTACATACTATAAATGTCACATAACAACGGCTAATTCATACATAATAAATATTAATGGATCACATCTACTAAATACAAGTTAAAAACATATATTAAAATTATTAGATAGTACACCGATACATACCTATGGTTCTTATGTTATTCACTCATTAGATCAAAATTCATAATAATTCTCATAAATAAATAATTCATTATGATTTCTAAAAACTTGCTGAAAAATAAAAATAAAACATGTCACTACATACGATAATAAAAGATATGTACAAGGTCAGTAAAACATGTCTATAATCAACCATTAAAAAGGAATAGTTAAAAACTAAAAACTAAAACAAGTGTACAGGATAGTATTTGCTTCATAAAAAAGCTTGTATATCTAATTTGATATTTAACCCTTTAGGTTCTAAACAGTCTAAAGTTTTAATCCAATAGGTTTCCCTTTGTCTCAGTTTCAACAACCTATTAGTGTCCCATTTAACTGGTGCTACCCATTCAATAACTTTTATATTAAGATCCTTAGGATTCTGGTTGTGACAAATTTTGAAATGGTACGAGACACTGTGATTGTCAAAGCCTGACTCTATGTGTTTTACATGCTCTCTGAGTCTGTATTTGATTTTTCTTTTTGTCCTACATATATAAATTTTTCCACATTTACAGCTCAATTGATATACAACATAAGTGGTATGGCAAGTGCATCTGAATTTGCACTTGTATATCTGTTTGCCATTATAATTGGTAAATGTAGTATGGTTACTATCAATTAAAGGGCACATAATGCATTCAGAGACCTTGCATGGATACAGGCCTACATTACTACCACACCAACTAGTTAAGGTACCATTTGATGTTTTATGTCTAAGTTTGGTGGGTGCTATGTAATTTTTAAGGTCTTTGTTCTTCCTAAAAATAACTTCAGGTTTATCACTTAATACCCTTTGTAGCACAGGGTCAAGTTTTAACACGTTCCAATGTTTATTAATAATCTTTTTAATCTGGTAATGTTGATTATTATACCTTGTGATAAATTTGACAGATCCCTCCTTTTGATTTTTTCTAGTGGTCTTCCTTTCTTTAATCCCATGCTGGTTCATAATAAGAGCTTCTCTATCCATATTTAGGGCTTTAGTTCTAGCAGTTTCAAGTAATTCGCTATTGTAGCCTTTCTCTTAAAATGTATCTGTTAAAAAATCAGCTTCTTTGTTATAGTCCTCTATATGCGTACAATTACGTCTGATTCTCTGGTATTGCCCTAGTGGAATATTGTTTTTCCACTGTTTATTGTGGCTACTTTTGGCGTTTAGCAAACCATTTCTATCAGTAGGTTTGCGATAGTTTTTTACACATACTTTGTTAGTATGAGTATCACAAAATATCACCAAATCTAAAAATGATACAGATTCTGGGGAACTTTCATGTGTGAAATTAAAGTTAAAAAGATTACAATTGATATGAGAAATAAAATTTTCTATTTTATCCTTGGGGCCCTGCCATATTATTAAAATATCATCTATATATCTAAAATATTTAAAAATATTGTTTAAAAAGGGGTTGTTATTCCATATATAACTATTTTCAAACAGGGACATATAAATATTAGCGTACGATGGGGCAAAAGTGGTCCCCATCGCCGTTCCCTGTATCTGATGATAAAAGATACCCTCGAATAAAAGATAATTGTGTGTTAAAAAAAATTGTACAGCGTCCTCAATGAATTTTCGTTGCACTTCTGGTAAATGGCTGTTACATAGTGTGTCTCTAATTGCTGCTGTGCCTTGTGAATGAGGAATACTAGTATATAACGCGGCAGCATCACAGGTGATATAATCTTCCTGCCATTCTATACCCTCCATCTTGTTAATAACATCAATAGTGTCTCTGAGATAGGCTCTAGAGGATGTAACAATGGGTTGTAAAAAGGAATCCACATATTTGGATAAATTATCACATAAAGAGCCTATCCCAGAGACAATGGGGCCTAGTTATCAAGCCGTCAACCTCAAATACGCTGGAATTCCACAGCGTATTTGTGGTGAGGCTGATTTGCCTTAGTTATCAAAGGCTAGAGACCGGCAAAAGTAGAATTTTGTGATGTAAGCTTCGATCCGCCGGACTCAGTCCGACACAGATCAATTCTTACGTCACTCCAGATGTTCCGCACACAAGTGC
Organism: Bombina bombina; assembly: GCF_027579735.1. Classification (NCBI taxonomy): domain Eukaryota; kingdom Metazoa; phylum Chordata; class Amphibia; order Anura; family Bombinatoridae; genus Bombina; species Bombina bombina. The sequence continues at coordinate 175,589,250 of NC_069501.1, forward strand.
GGCACAATCTGACTACTTTTGCTAGTTATAAAAAAACTAGCAGGTACGCTCGGCACTTTTACGGCCCAGCGTACCTGGTTTTCAATTCCGTCGCCCTGGAGGCGGCAGATCCCATAGGAATCAATGGGACTCTGACCATAGCGAAAGTACAAGTTGGCTGCTGCCAGACATCCCATTGATTTCTATGGGAGCTGTCTACACCTAACACCCTAACATGTACCCCGAGTCTAAACACCCCTAAGCTGTCCCCCACCTACACCGCCGCAACTAAATAAATGTATTACCCCCTAAACCGCCGCTCCCGGAGCCCACCGCAAGCTACTCTATACATATTAACCCCTAAACCGCCACTCCCTGACCCTGCCGCAACTATAATAAATGTATTAACCCCTAAACCGCCGCTCCCGGACACCGCCGCAACCTACATTATACCTATTAACCCCTATCCTGCCCCCCCTATACTGCCGCCCTCTATAATAAAGTTATTAACCCCTATCCTGCTGATCCCGCACCTCGCTGCAACTAAATAAATAGTTTAACCCCTAAACCGCCGCTTCCGGATCCTGCCGCAACTTATATTAAATTTATTAACCCCTAATCTGCCCCCCCATACACCGTTGCCACCTGTAATACATTTATTAACCCCTATCCTGCCCCCCACTACACGGCCGCCACTGTAATAAATTTATTAACCCCTAAACCTAAGTCTAACACTAACCCTAACACCCCCCTAACTTTAAATTAAAAGTAACCCTAACACCCCCCTTAACTTTAAATAAATCTAAATAATATTTCTATTATTAACTAAATTAATCCTATTTAAAACTAAATACTTACCTTTAAAATAAACCCTAATATAGCTACAATATAAATAATAATTATATTGTAGCTATCTTAGGATTTATTTTTATTTTACAGGTAACTTTCAATTTATTTTAACTAGGTACAATAGCTATTAAATAGTTATTAACTATTTAATAGCTACCTAGCTAAAATAAAGAGAAATTTACCTGTAAAATAAAAACTAACCTAAGTTACAATTACACCTAACACTACACTATACTTAAATAAATTATTCCTATTTAAAACTAAATACTTACCTGTAAAATAAACCCTAAGATAGCTACAATGTAATTAATAATTACATTGTAGCTATTTTAGGAATTATACACTACACTATCATTAAATTAATTAAATAAATTAACTACAAATAACTACAATTAAATACAATTACATAAACTAACTAAAGTACAAAAAATAAAAAAAGCTAAGTTACAAAAAAAAAAATAGGTTACAAATATTTAAAAAATATTACAACAATTTTAAGCTAATTACACCTAATCTAAGCCCCCTAATAAAATAACAAAGCCCCCCAAAATAAAAAAAATCCCTACCCTATTCTACATTAAAAAAGTTCAAAGCTCTTTTACCTTACCAGCCCTTAAAAGGGCTTTTTGTGGGGCATGCCCCAAAGAAAACTGCTCTTTTGCCTGTAAAAGAAAAATACAACACCCCCCCAACATTAAAACCCACCACCCACATACCCCTAATCTAACCCAAACCCCCCTTAAAATAACCTAACACTAATCCCCTGAAGATCATCCTACCTTGAGTCTTCTTCACTCAGCCGAGCAGCGATGGAACCGAAGAGGAGATCCGGAGCGGCAGAAGTTATCCTCCAAGGGGCGCTGAAGAAATCTTCCATCCAATGAAGTGATCCTCCAGTCGGTGCTGAAGAAGTCTTCCATCAGGGCGATGTCATCTTCCAAGCGGCGCTGAAGAAGTCTTCTATCCGGGCGATGTCATCTTCCAAGCGGGGTCTTCAATCTTCAATCTTCATCCCGCCAACGCGGAACATCCTTCCTTCCCGACGGACTACCGATGAATGAAGGCTCCTTTAAGGGACGTCATCCAAGATGGTGTCCCTTCAATTCCGATTGGCTGATAGGATTCTTTCAGCCAATCGGAATTAAGGTAGGAAAAATCTGATTGGCTGATTGAATCAGCCAATCAGATTGAAGTTCAATCCGATTGGCTGATCCAATCAGCCAATCAGATTGAGCTTGCATTCTATTGGTTGTTCCGATCAGCCAATAGAATGCGAGCTCAATCTGATTGGCTGATTGGATCAGCCAATCGGATTGAACTTCAATCTAATTGGCTGATTCGATCAGCCAATCATATTTTTCCTACCTTAATTCCGATTGGCTGATAGAATCCTATCAGCCAATCGGAATTGAAGGGACGCCATCTTGGATGACGTCCCTTAAAGGAGCCTTCATTCGTCAGTAGTCTGTCGGGAAGGAAGGATGTTCCGCGTCGGCGGGATGAAGACTGAAGATTGAAGACCCCGCTTGGAAGATGACATCGCCCGGATAGAAGACTTCTTCAGCGCCACTTGGAAGATGTAATCGCCCGGATGGAAGACTTCTTCAGCGCCGACTGGAGGATCACTTCATCGGATGGAAGATTTCTTCAGCGCCCCTTGGAGGATAACTTCTGCTGCTCCGGATCTCCTCTTCGGTTCCATCGCTGCTCGGCTGAGTGAAGACGACTCAAGGTAGGATGATCTTCAGGGGATTAGTGTTAGGTTATTTTAAGGGGGGTTTGGGTTAGATTAGGGGTATGTGGGTGGTGGGTTTTAATGTTGGGGGGGTTGTATTTTTCTTTTACAGGCAAAAGAGCTGAATTCTTTGGGGCATGCCCCACGAAAGGCCCTTTTAAGGGCTGGTAAGGTAAAAGAGCTTTGAACTTTTTTAATTTAGAATAGGGTAGGGCATTTTTTTATTTTGGGGGGCTTTGTTATTTTATTAGGGGGCTTAGATTAGGTGTAATTAGCTTAAAATTGTTGTAATATTTTTTTAAATGTTTGTAACCTATTTTTTTTTTGTAACTTAGCTTTTTTTATTTTTTGTACTTTAGTTAGTTTATGTATTTGTATTTAATTGTAGTTATTTGTAGTTAATTTATTTAATTAATTTAATGATAGTGTAGTGTTAGATTTAATTGTAACTTAGGTTAGGATTTATTTTACAGGTAATGTTGTATTTCTTTTAGCTAGGTAGTTATTAAATAGTTAATAACTATTTAATAACTATTCTAACTAGCTAAAATAAATACAAAGTTACCTGTAAAATAAATATAATTCCTAAAATAGCTACAATGTAATTATTAATTACATTGTAGCTATCTTAGGGTTTATTTTACAGGTAAGTATTTAGTTTTAAATAGGAATAATTTATTTAAGTATAGTGTAGTGTTAGGTGTAATTGTAACTTAGGTTAGTTTTTATTTTACAGGTTAATTTCTCTTTATTTTAGCTAGGTAAGCTATTAAATAGTTAATAACTATTTAATAGCTATTGTACCTAGTTAAAATAAATTGAAAGTTACCTGTAAAATAAAAATAAATCCTAACATAGCTACAATATAATTATTATTTATATTGTAGCTATATTATGGTTTATTTTAAAGGTAAGTATTTAGTTTTAAATAGGATTAATTTAGTTCATAATAGAAATATTATTTATATTTATTTAATTAATATTTAAGTTGGGGGGGTGTTAGGGTTAGTGTTAGACTTAGGTTTAGGGGTTAATAATTTTATTACAGCGGTGGCGGTGTAGTGGGGGGGCAGTATAGGGGTTAATAAATGTATTATAGGTGGCGACGGTGTAGGGGGGGCAGGATAGGGGTTAATAAATTTAATATAGGTTGCGGCAGGGTCCGGGAGTGGCGATTTAGGGGTTAATACATATATTATAGTTGTGGCGGGGTCAGGGAGCGGCGGTTTAGGGGTTAAACTATTTATTTAGTTGCGGCAAGGTGCGGGATCAGCAGGATAGGGGTTAATAACTTTATTATAGAGGGTGACGGTATGGGGGGGCAGGATAGGGGTTACTAGGTATAATGTAGGTTGCGGCGGTGTCCGGGAGTGGCGGTTTAGGGGTTAATACATTTATAAGAGTTGCGGTGGGGTCTAGGAGCGGCGGTTTAGGGTTTACTAACTTTATTTAGTTGCGGGGGGCACCGGGGGCGCCGGTACAGGGGGTAGAACAGTGTAGTTTAGTGTGGGTGCTTAGTGACAGGCTAGCAAGAAAGCTGTAAAAAAGCCGAAGAGCAGCAAGATCAGATGAGTGATAACTCTCACAGTCCGCTGCTCATCACCCCGTACTTGGTGCGTGGCTTTTTGACAGCTTTTTTGATAACTTAGGCGAATTTTAGCAGGTCTGCGGCGATGTGAGGCGAGCTTAGGCGGGCGTATTGCGCCGGCGAAGGCAGGTAAAGTAGACACGTTGATAACTACCCCCCAATAGGTCTACCCGGAGGGTTAAGAGGATCCTTATGGATCTTGGGTAAATGATAAAAACATGAAATTTTAGGGGCCACTTCATATAAAAATTGATATTCTTCTGTATTTAAAACCTTCATAGACTTGGCTTCATTTAACAGTATAAATAATTCCTTCTTAAATTTCTCAGTTGGGTTAAAAGTTAAAGGTAAATAAGTGTCCCTGTCTGATAGTAGGCGATGTGCTTCTGCTAGTTAGTCCCTCCGATTTTGCACCACTATGCCACCACCCTTATCGGCAGCTCTAAAAATAATATCATTGTTTGCACTCAGTGTTTTAAGGGCCATCCTTTCTTCTTTAGAAAGATTGTCATTATCTAGTCTCTTTTTATTTATAGTTTTGTTGGAAATTTCCTCAATATCTTGGCATACTAGCCTGTTAAATAGTTTTATATATTCTGTTTGACTATGAATAGGATAGAATATGGATTGACGTTTCAAGGGACAATGTTTCACAGTGAAATCGTCAGTATCCTCATATAGTGATAAACCAGATAGATTGAGATCTATTCCCAATGTGTTACCATCTATATTCTCCCCTAGACTTTCTAAAATAAGGATGTCTTCATTACTTACATTGTCTATATATTCAGGTGTATTGATGTGTTTGGAGAAATATAGTTTTAATGTGACTTTTCTCACAAACTTTTGAACATCAATGTAAAGATTAAAATAATTAGGTGTACTATTAGGAGAAAAATTTAAACCCTTAGTCAATAGTCTTAATTCACTAGTAGAGAAGCTTTTTATAGATAGGTTAAAAATCATCTTGCTATTGGCCTCTAGTATCCTCTCTCTTTGTTTCTTTTTCCTTGATTTGGATCCTCCCCTATTTCCTCTTGGTCTAATTCGTCTATAGTTCTTTAGGGGGTTCTCTGGTTTAGGGGTTTGTTTAGAATATTCTCCCTCCCTAGGTTGTGCCCTTCTATGTGGTGATAGTACTGTGTCTGTTGTTTGTACTGTTGTTGTCCTTGTTTTTGCCCCCCCCCCCTTGTTGTCTCCAGGGGGGGTATCTCTAAAAAATGGTGGTTCTCTTGAATTTGAGTATCAGCTCGATGACTTACTCTGGGTGTATGGGTGAATGTATAGTTGAAATCATTTTTGTTTTTATTTTTATTTTTAGGTTTGGCACCTTCATATTGCCACCTAGGTGATTGTGGTTGTTTATCAAGGCTGGAAAACCTGTTATGGGTGGGGACTTTGTGCCAAGTATTTTCCTCCCTATGTTGATAATTATTCCGTACACCTTGATTAGGGTAGTCCTGAATTCTATTGAAATTACCTTTTTGTTTGTTTCTCATATGAAAATTGGGTTTAACCCAATCCCCTCTAGGAGTTTGGTTAACGCAAAGGTTAGTTTTGCATGGACCTGCAGATGTTCTGTAGTTATTAGTACTGTTAGGTTTTTCAGGAAGTTGTTCCCTTGTCTGACTATAATGGGACTCAGGTTGTGTAGCCATGTCTTTCTCTTCCTGACCCCTATTTCTATGTGATGCATTTTTCCTATAAGAGTACACTTGGTCTGTTTTAAAATCTTCCAAGTCTCTTTGTAATTTTTTTGTTTTATTAATTTGTAACTCACTAGAAAAGGAATCTACCCTTTGTTGAATGTTCTTATTTAACTCTTTCCATTTTTGTATATGTTCAAAGGGTTGTATCTTTGTTACTAGGGTATCAATCTCTGTTTTTAAAGAGTTCAATTTGTATTCTCTATATTTAATTAATAATTTTATAAGTGCCTTAGAGCAGGCATGCAAAATCTGTTCCCACTCTAGTTGAAATTCAACTTCATCTAAATTAAACGCTGGAAACTTAAAAATCCTGAGTCCCCTGGGTATAATATCATGGAGGATATAGTTATCCAGGAGTACTAGATCTTGCCATTCCTTTGCGTCTTTCAATAAAAGTTTTTCTAGATCTCTAAATAATACCATAGGGTCTACTAAAGGATCTTTAATAATACTACCTTCTAATAAGTTAGAAGACCTTTGTCTGTTATTGCGCCAGTTATTATCCCCAAACTGGGTATGACCTACAGGATTATCCTGAATAGGTTTACTTTCACTAACATATTCTGATTCAGTATTATCCATATGGTAAAAGTGTTGTGTGGAGAAGCAGCTCTACTAGGAAATAAAAACAATGGAAAGGCAGGTGTATATATTACGATATACAGTAAAGCGCTAAAGAAACACCCCGACTCAAATGTAGGGAAAAACAGTTTATTTGAACATAAAAAGTGAATCAAAAACACTCACAAGATAGATAAAGGTAAGGTTCATATCAAGGCCGACTGCCGTACATATCTCCCTGATATCAATTCAGGATCCCTCCGGTGTTAGGAGATGTGAGGTCAGGATATTAAAGTCTCACGCTGTATTATCCGTCCTTCCAATATCGCTCTGCAGTCACGGAGAGTAACGTCGTTAGAGAGTTCAGCGTGGAGTCTCGGCTGTTTGGAGTAGAATAGTTGGATAGTACGCTACGGATCCCTTGTAGGGACAAAAAGGTAGCAAGCTTGTGTATTTCTTCAACGCCTTTCGTCCCAATCGACGGGACTTTATCAAGAATACTAAAACAGCTCCACTGGGACCTTTATATACCGGTATTTAACCAATGAAAGTCAGGCTCAAAATTAATATCAGTCAAAGTGGTGGATAGGGGTTCGCTAGCTCATACAATGCTCCTATTTAGGAGCCACATTAATAGCAACTTGAATATTAGGAATACTTTCAAAAATAATAACAACATGTGAATAAAAGATCAGAATAAAAATAAATATGCAAATACAAATGCAAGTACATACTATAAATGTCACATAACAACGGCTAATTCATACATAATAAATATTAATGGATCACATCTACTAAATACAAGTTAAAAACATATATTAAAATTATTAGCTAGTACACCGATACATACCTATGGTTCTTATGTTATTCACTCATTAGATCAAAATTCTTAATAATTCTCATAAATAAATAATTCATTATGATTTCTAAAAACTCGCTGAAAAATAAAAATAAAAAATAAAACATGTCACTACATACAATAATAAAAGATATGTACAAGGTCATTAAAACATGTCTATAATCAACCATTAAAAAGGAATACATAGCTGATCGTATGCTCGTTTATGCTATAGCCTCAAACACATCGGTTAGTATCGATATAATGTTTGTGTTGTGATACACTTTACCTCACAGTGGTTATTACCTTAGTATCCATGTTGCGGGACTAAAATACTGTATATATAAAAATATAAAGAGGCTTTCACTCGATCTCAATTTCATATGCTGGCGGTGAGCCATAACAATATACACACAGGCTGCACGTTAGCCTATAGTAGAGGTACTTGTGACGTACTGATTCCTTATAGGCGCGCGTCATGAAGTTTATGCACACCCCCAACACAATCTGCCATTCACGCAGCTCTATAAACATTCTACGGACCTTCTGATCTGTATTAGTATAAGACTGGTTAGGTAAACTAGCGAACTGTCGACATAAAATAATAAAAGACAGTACGCTAGTCGATATTAACTGTGCATATTTATTTATTGATTCCCGATCTATTTAAATGATATAATAGATCGAGAATTATTTGCCACCTTATGTCAGTGTTATTCTGCGTATCGTAAGAGAATGGGAGTTGGCCATTTTAGCCAATAGAATCACAATTCCATACAGGGAGTGCAGAATTATTAGGCAAGTTGTATTTTTGAGGATTAATTTTATTATTGAACAACAACCATGTTCTCAATGAACCCAAAAAACTCATTAATATCAAAGCTGAATAGTTTTGGAAGTAGTTTTTAGTTTGTTTTAAGTTATAGCTATTTTAGGGGGATATCTGTGTGTGCAGGTGACTATTACTGTGCATAATTATTAGGCAACTTAACAAAAAACAAATATATACCCATTTCAATTATTTATTTTTACCAGTGAAACCAATATAACATCTCAACATTCACAAATATACATTTCTGACATTCAAAAACAAAACAAAAACAAATCAGTGACCAATATAGCCACCTTTCTTTGCAAGGACACTCAAAAGCCTGCCATCCATGGATTCTGTCAGTGTTTTGATCTGTTCACCATCAACATTGCGTGCAGCAGTAATCACAGCCTCCCAGACACTGTTCAGAGAGGTGTACTGTTTTCCCTCCTTGTAAATCTCACATTTGATGATGGACCACAGGTTCTCAATGGGGTTCAGATCAGGTGAACAAGGAGGCCATGTCATTAGATTTTCTTCTTTTATACCCTTTCTTGCCAGCCACGCTGTTCAGTACTTGGACGCGTGTGATGGAGCATTGTCCTGCATGAAAATCATGTTTTTCTTGAAGGATGCAGACTTCTTCCTGTACCACTGCTTGAAGAAGGTGTCTTCCAGAAACTGGCAGTAGGACTGGGAGTTGAGCTTGACTCCATCCTCAACCCGAAAAGGCCCCACAAGCTCATCTTTGATGATACCAGCCCAAACCAGTACTCCACCTCCACCTTGCTGGCGTCTGAGTCGGACTGGAGCTCTCTGCCCTTTACCAATCCAGCCACGGGCCCATCCATCTGGCCCATCAAGACTCACTCTCATTTCATCAGTCCATAAAACCTTAGAAAAATCAGTCTTGAGATATTTCTTGGCCCAGTCTTGACGTTTCAGCTTGTGTGTCTTGTTCAGTGGTGGTCATCTTTCAGCCTTTCTTACCTTGGCCATGTCTCTGAGTATTGCACACCTTGCGCTTTTGGGTACTCCAGTGATGTTGCAGCTCTGAAATATGGCCAAACTGGTGGCAAGTGGCATCTTGGCAGCTGCACGCTTGACTTTTCTCAGTTCATGGGCAGTTATTTTGCGCCTTGGTTTTTCCACACGCTTCTTGCGACCCTGTTGACTATTTTGAATGAAACGCTTGATTGTTCGATGATCACGCTTCAGAAGCTTTGCAATTTTAAGAGTGCTGCATCCCTCTGCAAGATATCTCACTATTTTTGACTTTTCTGAGCCTGTCAAGTCCTTCTTTTGACCCATTTTGCCAAAGGAAAGGAAGTTGCCTAATAATTATGCACACTTGATATAGGGTGTTGATGTCATTAGACCACACCCCTTCTCATTACAGAGATGCACATCACCTAATATGCTTAATTGGTAGTAGGCTTTCGAGCCTATACAGCTTGGAGTAAGACAACATGCATAAAGAGGATGATGTGGTCAAAATACTCATTTGCCTAATAATTCTGCACTCCCTGTATATATAATAAGTAAAAGTATGGTGATTAAAAACTTAAGTGAGTATAGAGATATATTTCTTAACCACTATAATAGACATTTATGGTATCTCAATGTGCTATAAAATTATTGCAACATAAAATTTACACTATCCTTTGTGAATGTGATCAATTATTGTATATACTAAACATATTACCAATATAATATATTTGTACTACACATATCATTATCATATAGTACACATTGTGAGTAGGTATACAAATATAAATAGCAGTATGTGAAAATCGCTATTTGATGCAGTGATGTTCCTATAATATGTAAAAAAAAAAAATATATATATAGAAATAAAAAAGTACATATTTATTGCTATACTTCTAATTTTATAAAGTATAAAAATGGTGTACTAAAATATTGTGTAAGACTAATATAGAAAATGAATACATAACGTTAATAATTATAATTCATTATATTAAAATATACAACATTAGTGAACATATATAATTTAAAGTGCCTAATTAGTGAAGTTGACTTATATATTTGATAAGTGTAATTAATGGCTAAAGGCTACCAAATCCATATTCATATTAAGACCATTGGGATATAAAGTACCCAATTGGTATATCCAAAATGTTTCACGTTGGCGCAATCTATTGTATCTATTGTATAAATAGGAGGGAGGAATATGTTCAATAGGAGTAATATGAAATATATTCAAATTACCTTGGTGGACAGAATGACAATGTTTGGGAACACTGTGATTCTTTAATTTGTTTTTCATGTTCCTATAATGTTCATTCCATCTTGTCCTGACTATACTGCAGGTGTGCCCTACGTATTGGATTTTACATAGTTGGCATGTCAAAAGATATATTATGTAAGATGATGCACATGTAAGGTGGTCTTGTATAGGGAAATTGATCCCCTTTATATGAGATATAAAGTTGGTAGTTCCTACTGTACTATATTTGCACATTCTGCAGTTTTTCTTTTGACGTTTGAAACCCCCTTTTTTATTATTATTAATTACTCTCTTTTTAATGTTTGTGAGGGATCCTTGGACTCTTCTAGGAGTCGAGGATTTAGTATTGTTCTTATTAATGACTACTTTGCTAGGGGCCAATAAGTTCTTTAATGTTGGGGCCCATCTAAATACACACTTTGTTTTTTTCTCCAAGTTTATTTTGAGTATTGGGTCTCTCATTAATATAATCCAATGTTTTTTCATTATATTATTAATTAATTTGTGGTTAGTGTTATTTATATTGAGTTATAAACATACTAGTATTGTTTTTATTCTCATTTTCCTTAAAGTGAATGTAAATTTTGATGCTAAAGTTCCCGGTTTTTAAAACTTTGATTAAAAACAGGGGCACTTTAATTCATCAATATTTTCATTTCACTCCTGTTGTGAAAAAAAACTTACCTTTTAATCTTCACAGCAGCTCCAGCTTCCTCCACCTGTTTCAAAGCCTCTTCCTGGGTCTAAAATGAGGTATCTGGCTTCCTCCAATCACAGCAGTGAATCAGACACTGAATCCCCCGGGGGGGAATCTGTGATTGGAGGATGACCTATCAATCATTTCTGACATCAGAAATGGCTTGTGAGACCGGAGAAAGCTGCAGCTGCTGTGAAGTTTAAAAGGTACGTTTTTTGTCACAACAGGAGTGAAATGTAAATTTTGATGAATTAAAGTGCCCCTGTTTTTAATCAAAGTTTTAAAAACCGGGCACTTAAACATCAAAATTTACATTCACTTTAATCTTGTCCTCCATAGGCTTTTTCTGAAAATAATTTTCCCTGTTGTCAGTTCTTGCTCTATTGAGACTTCCCCTTATATACTACTTGAGGTTTTGATGGAAGGATAGGTCCTAATATTTCATCATTTTTTAACAATCTCCAATGTTTCTTAAGTATTCTTTCAATTAAAAATTTATTTTGGCTATAATTTGTAATAAATGGAATAAATACAGAGTCTTTTTTATCTACTTCTGTTAGTGATGTAATGGTCTTTTTATTTTTTGTGGTCAATAGGGAATTTCTATCTACTGATCTAACCTCTTTTAATGTTCTGTCTATATAACATTCCTTATAGCCTCTAGTTAGAATTTTTTGGTTAATTAATTCTGACTGATTATCAAAGTCTATTAAATTTGTACAGTTTTTGTGGATACGTAGGAACTGGCCTTTAGGGATATTATCTATCCATTTTCTATGATGGCAACTTGTAAAATGTATGTAGCTATTAGCATCTACTTGCTTGAAAAAAGTTCTGGCATTAAGCTTGCTATCTTTTACAAAAATTTCTAAATCTAAAAAATTAATACTTGATTTATCACTTACACATGTAAATTTAAAATTTACTTTGTTGGAATTCATACCTTTTAAAAAATCATCAAGGGATGAACTACTGCCCTGCCAAATAATTAAAATTTCATCGATATATCTTCTATATTTTTACCCTAAAAATGAAAAAGGTCCAATCATAGAGTCATTTGAAAAGCTAATACTTAGAGACATTGAAAATTTAAGCCTACTAATAACAATCTAACCAAAACCCAATTGAGAATTATTAAAGAATTAGAAGATAATAAAAATATTACCATCAAACCCGCCGACAAGGGCGGCGGGATCGTAATTATGGACAGTCAGGACTATCTAAGAATGTGTAATGATATTGTTACAGACCAACAAACCTATAAAAAATTATCTAATTATCCAACAAGTAAGTGTAAGCTAAGCCTAATATACATTCTTGACAAAGCTGAAAAGGATGGATTTTTAAATCAAAAAGAACAAAACTAACTCTTACCTAAATATCCAAGAATATCTCTGCTTTATTGTCTGCCAAAAATTCATAAGAGAATGATATACCCTCCAGGCAGGCCTATTATTTCGGGTCTGGGCTCTTTAACAGCCAATTTATCAGAGTATTTAGATATTCATTTGCAGAAATTTGTTAGATTACTTCCATCTTTTTTAAAGATTCTACAGATGTGTTAAATTTAATACAAGATGTCACGTTGCAGGATGACTATTTATTATCATCCTGCGATGTTGCATCTTTATACACATGTATTGACCATAAAGACGGACTAAAGGCAATTAATTTTTACTTAGATCAAGATGAGTTGTTAAAATATGAACAGAAGTGTTTTTTTTTTTTTGTTTTTTTGTTTTTTTTTTGGATTTAATGTTTTTATTGAGATTCATCAAAAGGCAAACAAACATAAACATGTAGAAAGTGTTACATACAAATAGTTTCCACATTTTCAACTAACAATTGTTATATCATTTAGGTAAAGTGGGGTGGAAGTATATATCAATACAAATACAAATTTAATATCAAAGTCAATGCCAATACATCTTTCTACCTTCAACAAAACCAACAGGACCACTTTTGGGCCCCTTATACAATCTTAAACATAATCCAGGAAGGTAGCTTCTGAAACTAGGGGGACCACTCAAAGATCTTTTTTAAAGAATCTCCATTTTCTATTTTTATAGGGTTTAGATCTATTGTGAAAACTGAAAAACCCATATAAGACCATTGAATTGAGCTATATTGATGTACTAATATAATAATGATGGTGTTAGTAATAGGAAACTATCAAGCATTGTATATAACATATAAATTTTGAACAACTATAGCGATAGATATAAACTCTTAATTTTACTATATAACAACAGTGGTAGGGACACTATGAGGTTTAAAGGAGGTGTATGGACCCCTAGTTGCTATTCTGATCATCTTATCCTTCTAGAGCCACCTAGAGTGATGCTGGTTATACCTAAGAAGTTGAGAAAATTTAAAGTGGTACTTAACGCAAAATGTATGATGAACTATCAGAGTGGGCTAGGCTAGGTATTTCAATATATATTAGGGCCACATGATCAGGCACAAATAGTGTTCAAGTTGTCTGGATATAGATCTCTATATGTAACATAAAAGAACAACTGTAACATAAGAGTAAAGATAGTCATTGGTTTATAGTTGAAGGACTATGCAGTAGTGTTGAGACTAATAGCATGCACACCTGATAGCTACAGCAATGATATAGGGTAAAATATTATATGAAGTTACAGGCTCAATAGAAACTAATTGGTGGGGAATGTAGGGATTCAAATGTGTCTATTCTGGTGGAACACATTCCATGCAATACTCTGGTATGGTTGAAACAGTTCTGAAAATGAGAAGTGATACAATACCCTGTACTGAACCATATGATTGTGCACAGTGGTTATATACATGCCAATAAACAAAAAAACATTATCATAAAAAGTATAACTCATAGGTTAGGCAGCTCAATGTACATTAGATCTACATACTCCATCCCAGGTGGTAATCAAATTAGTAACACTGAATGTTCCAGCAGGCACACAGAGAAATCTCTGCAAGTAACATATAATTCTTAATCTATCCATGAGGTTCATTTATCTACTTATATTCCGGATTATGGGGCAAGTGTTAACAACAAATTTTTAGTCTCACCGGAACGTCATTGCATGGGATCATAGCAAGACAGATAACAGTCCCACACATAACCACCGGGATTTGGACGGGTACTTGATGTAGATGCAGTTTAGCCCACTCCTCTGCGACTCGTCAAACTTACATATCCTTGCCAAAAAAAGGTAAACCGGTAAATGTTTGGGGGCGTTGTACTACCTGAGAGCTTGGGGGGATCAAATCTGCGATTCAGGAGAGGCTCCGCGGGCTGGAAAAAACACAGTAACCTGACTTCCCTCCACTCGGTATGTTCAGCAGGCTCCATTGTTGTGGGGTGTGATAGATAAAAACCCACAGCGACTTGTTCTCCCGGGCCAATTTTCACAGCACTGTGATCATCTGGAAGGCTTTGCAGGGAAGGAAGGCTGCCTTTGACAAAATGTTCCTGTAGGGGCCTCTTAGCTTCACGGAGCTCGCGTGGAAAAGCTAGTGCAGTCCGATCGCCCTGAGAGCCCGTTGTACATTCTCTGACTGCCCAACACGTCTGTTCAGGCAAGTTGCTTGTTTGGCTCACGATAGAGGCGGTAGATGCCATGTCATCTGTCGGGAGTTCAGGTTTCTCCTTACCACTTCCTCTCGAGTTGGAATGTGAGCCACCATATTTCTCTTTTTCCAGCTCAGGGACTATATCTGTGCTACAATCCTGCAGAGGTAGTTTGGCTGTGATCTTGTGGCGCAATAGGAGTAAGAACATGTCATGTTCCAACTCTTCAAGGTATTTTTGCCAATCGCCCGTGTTATGGAAGTTTCCCATCTATCAACCGCCTCCATATTAGCGGTGTCCTGTAGTGCGACCATAAGAAGTTGCAGCTTATGTCCAGTAAATAGGCGAGTGTCCAAAGTTATTACAGTGTTCTGGGGATTCTCACTGTATTTAACCTAAAGCAAGACAGCTCATACGGCTGTTATTCCTGACATATCAGGACTTAGGTAGGGTAAATGAGGAGTCAGGTCTATTGCTAGGCCTCCGCTGTGCACCTCACTTATTCTGGTCTGCCTGGCTGGAAATCAAAGTCCATTCTCTGTATATTAAACTATAATACCCTTGTAGTTTAGAGCTTGAGTCATATGCTTGTGAAGCGTTAGGCAACGGTTCCCTCAGCTCCAGAATTCAGCCTCAGTGAAAAGCAGCCATCTTGGTCGGTGTTCGGACCCGCCCCCGAACAGAAGTGTTTTATTCTAGAAGCTATCAAATTCATTTTAACTCACAATTTTTTTCTTTTATGATGGTCATTTTTTTAATCAAGAAAAAGGGACTGCTATGGGCTCCAGGTTTGCTCCAAGTTATGCCAATCTATTTATGGGGCATTGGGAATATCATTTTTTACAAAATGATATTTAAATTATTTGGCAGGGCAGTAGTTCATCCCTTGATGATTTTTTAAAAGATATGAATTCCAACAAAGTCGATTTGAAATTTACATGTGTAAGTGATAAATCAAGTATTAATTTTTTAGATTTAGAAATTTTTGTAAAAAATAGCAAGCTTAATGCAAGAACTTTTTTCAAGCAAGTGGATGCTAATAGCTACATACATTTTACAAGTTGCCATCATAGAAAATGGATAGATAATATCCCTAAAGGCCAGTTCCTACGTATCCGCAAAAACTGTACAAATTTAATAGACTTTGATAATCAGTCACAATTAATTAAACAAACATTTCTAAATAGAGGCTATAAGGAATGTTATATAGACAGAACATTAAAAGAGGTTAGATCAGTAGATAGAAATTCCCTATTGACCACGAAAAATAAAAAGACCATTACATCACTAACAGAAGTAGATAAAAAAAGAGTCTGTATTTATTCCATTTATTACAAATTATAGGCAAAAAAAATTTTTTAATTGAAAGAATACTTAAGAAACATTGGAGATTGTTATAACATGATGAAATATTAGGACCTATCCTTCCATCAAAACCACAAGTAGTATATAAGAAAGCTCAAAATTTAAAATCCATCTTAGCTCCCACAGAGAATAAAAAGAAAAAGAAAATTATAAATAGTGATGTCGCGAACATAAAAATTTGGGTTCGCGAACGGTGAACGCGAACTTCCACAAATGTTCGCGAATGGGCGAACCGGGTGAACCGCCATAGACTTCAATAGGCAGGTGAATTTTAAAACCCACAGGGACTCTTTCTGGCCACAATAGTGATGGAAAAGTTGTTTCAAGAAGACTAACACCTGGACTGTGGCATGCCGGAGGGGGATCCATGGAAAATTACATAGTTGATGCAGAGTCTGGTTTTAATCCATAAAGGGCATAAATCACCTAACATTCCTAAATTGTTTGGAATAACATGCTTTAAAACATCAGGTATGATGTTGCATCGATCAGGTAGTGTAAGGGTTACGCCCGCTTCACAGTGACAGACCAAACTCCCGCAGCGTGTACAACATCATCATCATCACACCGTACATCCATGTGTGTAATGCTGCCTGACTGAGACATATCCCTGTTATCTACATCCTCTGGCAATAATGGTTGTGCATCACTCATTTCTTCCAACTGATGTGTAAATAACTCCTCTGACAGATCAAGTGAAACGGCTGTGGTGCTAGTGTTGGTGGTGGCGGCAGGCAGGTGAGTGGTAACTTGAGAGGTGTCCGAAGCTAAGCTGGAGGAGGATGGTGCGTCAAGGTTCCGAGCGGAAGCTGTAGAAGATTGGGTGTCCTGTGTTAGCCAGTCAACTATTTCCTCAGAACTTTTCGAGTTCAGGGTACATGGCCTCTGAACACTGGGCATTATTCTAGGGCCAAAGGGAATCACAGCACCACGACGGCCCCTGTGGGGTGGCCTGCCTCTGCCTGTATTTTTTTTTCCGATTAGTGGTACTATGCGTGCAAGCTACTGTGACAACAGATATGAGTGGCACTGTGCACTGACAGAAGTTGGCAGAGTAGACGCTGTAGGCCTTGACATAAACGCTTGCAGACAACTAACTGCTATTCAATCTATTACAGTCAAAATTGTATTTTTTTTTAATGTACACTACTGTTACACCAGATATGAGTTGCACTGGTGTGACACTGTGCCCTGGCAGGCCCTGACTTATTTCAAAGTCAAATTTCTAGTTTTTTTTTAACCCCTTAAGGACCAAGGCCATTTTTCAATTTCTTTCCCTTAAGGACCAGGGCTATTTTTAAATTCCTGCGGTGTTTGTGTTTAGCTGTAATTTTCCTCTTACTCATTTACTTTACCCACACATATTATATACCGTTTTTCTCACCACTAAATGGACTTTCTAAAGATATCATTATTTTTATCATATCTTATAATTTATTATTAAAAATATAAAATATGAGGAAAAAATGGAAAAAAACACACTTTTTCTAACTTTGACCCCCAAAATCTGTTACACATCTACAACCACTATAAAACAACCATGCTAAATAGTTTCTAAATTTGGTCCTGAGTTTAGAAATACCCAATGTTAACATGTTCTTTGCTTTTTTTGCAAGTTATAGGGAAATGAATACAAGAAGCACTTTGCTATTTCAAAACCACTTTTTTTCAAAATGAGCGCTAGTTACATTGGAACCCTGATATCTGTCAGGAATACCTGAATATCCCTTGATATGAGTATATTTTTTTTTAGAAGACATCCCAAAGTATTGATCTAGGCCCATTTTGGTATATTTAATGCCACCATTTCACCTCCAAATGTGATCAAATAAAAAAAAATTGTTCACTTTTTCACAAACTTTAGGCTTCTTACAGAAATTATTTACAAACAACTTATGCAATTATGGCATAAATGGTTGTAAATGCTTCTCTGGGATCCCCTTTGTTCAGAAATAGCAGACTTATATGGCTTTGGCGTTGCTTTTTGGTAATTAGATGGCTGCTAAATGCCACTGCGCACCACACCTGTTTTATGCCCAGCAGTGAAGGGGTTAATTAGGGAGCATGTAGGGAGCTTGTAGAATTAATTTTAGCTTAAGTGTAGTAGACAACCCTAAGTATTGATCTAGGCTCATTTTGGTATATTTAATGCCACCATTTCACCGCCAAATGTGATCAAATTTAAAACAAACTTAAATTTTTTTCACAATTTTAGGTTTCTCACTGAAATTATTTACAAACAGCTTGTGCAATTATGGCACAAATGGTTGTAAATGCTTCTCTGGGATCCCCTTTATTCAGAAATAGCGGACATGTATGACTTTGGCGTTGCTTTCTGGTAATTAGAAGGCCGCTAAATGCTGCTGCGCATCACACGTGTATTATGGCTAGCAGTGAAGGGGTTAATTAGGTAGTTTGTAGGGAGCTTGCATGGTTAATTTTAGCTTTATTGTAGAGATCAGTCTCCCACCTGACACATCAGACCCCCTGATCCCTCTCAAACAGCTCCCTTCCCTCCCCCACCCCACAATTGTCCCCGCCATCTTAAGTACTGGCAGAAAGTCTGCCAGTACTAAAATAAAAGTATTTACATACGCTGTGGTGTAGCATCCCCCCTTAGCCCTAAACCTCCCTGATCCCCCCCAAAACAGCTCTCTAACCCTCCCCATCTGCCTTATTGGCGGCCATCTTGGGTACTGGCAGCTGTCTGCTATTATTTCACGGTCAAAAAAGTGTTTTTTTTTTTAAATGTACACTACTGTTACACCAGATATGAGTGGTGGCACTGGGCAAGTGGGCACAGTATACGCTGTGAGCCTGACACACACGCTGGCAGGCAGGCAACTGCAATTAGATTACACAGGAAAAAAAAAAAAGCAGACTGATGTTCTAGCCCTAAGAAGGGCTTTTTGGGGTGCTGTCCTTACAGCAGAGATCAGATGAGTCCTTCAGGACTGTAGTGGACACTGAATACACTAGCCTAGCTATCGATTTCCCTATTAAATCATCAGCAGCTACACTGTCCCTCCTCTCACTAAGAATACAGCTTCAGAATGAATCTAAAATGGATGCTGTCCAGGAGGTGGGAGGGTCTGGGAGGGAGGGTCTGCCGCTGATTGGCTGGAATGTGTCTGCTGACTGTGAGGTACAGGGTCAAAGTTTACTCAATGATGAGAAATAGGGGGCAGACCGAACATCGCATATGTTCGCCTGCCACGGCGAATGTGAACAAGCTATGTTAGCCGGGAACTATTCGCCGGTGAACTATTCGGGACATCACTAATTATAAATAATTCTGATCAAACTATTAGGGGCAATCATATACAAGGCTTGTATCCATGCCCCACTTGTAAATCTTGTGAACATTCAAGTAAGAGTAAAGAATTTAGATCAAATGTAACAGGAAAAACATACAAAATTAAAGATCTAATTAGATGTTCAGATAGTTGTATTATCTATATTATTCAGTGTAAATGTGGGTTACAGTATACTGGAGAGACCTCAAGACCCCTACGTACCCGCATTAGGGAGCATATGTGGTCTATAGAAAATTTTGCACATAAAAGGAATAAGGATCTTACTATTGCAAAACATTTTGGCTCATGTAATAATGGCAATTTGGACCATTTTTCTTTTTTAGGAATAGAAAAAGTAAAAAGAAAATGGAGAGGAGGAAATATCCAAAATGATCTTCTGAAAAGGGAAAGTAAATGACTTGAAGACATTGCAACCTTATGGTCTAAATATCGATTTCGATATTGGTTGTGTTTTAAATGATTAAATTAATGCTAGGATGAGAGTAATTTCGATATGGGTTACGTTTCAAATAAATAAATAATTAATTTTAATATGAGAGTAATTTTACACTATATATGTGTTTTTAATAATCATAAGTTCTGTTTATGTCTATCGGTTTTTAATTGTCACGGATTAACCTATATATGAGTTATATTATATATATATGTTTGTTCTAACATATTGACTATATGGAATATAGTATAAGAACATTTCTTATACAAGGGATTTGTTTATACGATTTTTTATACAGAATTTTTTTTATACATTTTTTATATAATTTTTCATATTATTTTTATGTAGTTTTTAGTATAGAGTCTAAATTTTGCACAATATAATTTGTATCTAAAAATCTGCATGTGTTTAAAAATCTGCATAGATTATTCATCTAAGTGAGCCGCAAATTTAAAATCAAATTTAATATACAATAGAGTACCAGTTGCGGCATTATATATTTATGTGTCTGTGTTTTATACACTAATCTATGTCTATATACGCTGATGTTATATGATGTTAAAAGTTGCGGCTTGACATCTCAATGGTTGCATAATTTTTACATATGTGCCAATATTTACGCCCATATAATCCAGGGATCATTTACGCCCATTGTGCTTAACCTATAGAATTGCAGTATTGGCTATATATAGCAAAATCTGGATCCGGTTATGAGCTTGAAAAAGACCCTGAGCGGGTTGAAACGCATTGCTCTGTACCCTATGTTATTGTGTCCCTCTAAGGCTTCTGTAGGTTTGGATATCGGCTATCTGCTTGCAAAGGTGATCGCGGAGTGACATTTCATCTCCATCTATCGCCATCTTCAAACAGTCTGTTTGAGCGGGTGCCGCCATTTTCGGATAGCAAGCCAGAAAGAGGAGTTCATTCGCTGCATCACCAATTCCGGTGTAAGTAAAAGTGTTGACCTTTTATTGTTGCCTCTTTTTGCCATTTCATCGGTCCCTTGTCTTGTTCCAGCTGGATTGAAAATTCGATCTTGGGCCTAACAAGACCAATCATCTGATGACCATTTGGATCCAAGCGACCATCTATTCCTTCCATAAGCTGTGTTTTATCAGTTGTTCTTTCAGTAACTTTTGCTAATTGTATATTACATATGTAACTGCGCCTGATCAGCGCATCTGTCACTTTGTATCTCTTTTTATATGTGAAAAACTATTTTGTTATTAAATATATGCAGAGTACTGCACATTTTTTATTCTGTGTTTTATCACATTTATTGGTTGCATTTTATTAAACACACGCAGAGCACTGCACATTTAATATTCTGGTTGCATTTTATGTTTGCTCATTATTTAAACAACACAATTTGATTATTTTAATATTTACACTATTTTAAGCTTTATAGCGCCTATGATATTTGAATTTTTTGGTTCTTTTTAGACACCAATTCTTTCTTTTTCACCTCACATATTTGGAGGTTGGAGATTCCTCCTGGTTTCATAGGCTTAATAGGGTTTCACAGCGCAGTAACCAATTACCCCTCTTTTTCTATCAAGGGTACATACATACTAAAACCTTACATTCTGATTTTGATGCTTAAAGTGAATGTAAATTTTGATGCTAAAGTGCCGGTTTTTAGAAATTCGATTAAAAACAGGGGCACTTCAATTCATCAAAATTTACATTTCACTTGTGCTGTGAAAAAAAACTTACCTTTTACTCTTGACAGCAGCTCCAGCTCCTCCACCCGTCGCAAAGCCTCTTCCTGGATCTAAAATGATGAATCGGCTTCTTCCAATTACGGCGTTGAATCAGACACTGATTCCCCCGGGGGAAAGCAGTGATTGGAGGATAACCTATCCATCATTTCTGACATCAGAAATGGCTTGCAACGACCGGAGGAAGCTGGAGCTGCTGTCAAGAGTAAAAAGTAAGTTTTTCTTCACGAGTGATATGTAAATTTTGATGAATTAAAGTGCCCCTGTTTTTAATCGAATTTTTAAAAACCGGCACTTTAGCATAAAAAATTACATTCACTTTAAAGGGGCATTAAAATATTTAAATATTAAAAAAAATAATCACTTTATTGGTAAATATCTGCATAAAAATAAATATGTTAAAAGCTTTAAAAATTAATATGTGCATTGTTTTGCAGTCAACAGACACACTCATGAAATACATTTGAGTGTTAGAATACAATTTTAAAATACTTTCCAATTACTGCTATTATCTAATGTGCTTTGTTCTCTTAGTATTGTTGGTTGAAAAGCATACCTAGGAAGGCTTAGAAGCTGGGAGCTAGCTGCTCATTGGTGGCTGCACATATATGCCTCTTGTCATTTGCTTACAGATCTGTTTAGCTAGCTCCCATTAGTGCATTGCTGCTCCTTCAATAAAGGATACCAAGAGAATTAAAGGGACACTGAACCCAATTTTTTTCTTTGGAGCATGCAATTTTAAACAACTTTCTAATTTACTTTACCTTATTTGAAAAATAATGCATCTAAGTTTTTTTTATTCAGAACTCTGTACAGCACTTGTTTATTGGTGGATGAATTTATCCACCATTCAGCAAGGACAACCCAGGTTGTTCACAAAAAATGGGCCGGCATCTTAACTTAAATTCTTGCATTTCAAATAAAGATACCAAGAGAATGAAGAAAATTTGATAATAGGAGTCAATTAGGAAGTTACTTAAAATTCAATGCTCTATCTGAATCACAAAAGAAAAAAATTGGGTTCAGTTGCTTAAAATTGTATGTCCTACCTGAATCATGAAATAAAAATGGGTTTCATGCCCTTTAACTTCTGCACTTGGCCAATTACAGACAGATATTAATGAGCTCCTGCACATATTAAACAATCACTATGACTCACTGAGCAGTACCAGCTTTTTCTGAATACCATAACATAAACTCAAGACTCTCTGAAGGAAGTGGACAAACTCCAATTTTCGAATTTAAATTACAGTAAAAGCAGGAAAACTAAGTAATGACAGTACATTGATTTTTTTTTGCTAAACATAATTAAACCTTTATAATTTTATCATTAAAGTTCAAGTGGAATTACATTTGGAGTTCAATATATTTTTAATATTTCTGCAACTGATCAGATTTACTTTGATTAATTTACTTTCATTTTTAAATTACAAAAAGCTCACATTGTGGGGCCGAATTATCAAGATTCGTATGGTGCTTAATGAAACTGCAGTTATGAAGCAGCAGTCTTTCCATAACATGTCCACTGCCTCTGAGGCTGCAGTCTCCAATCCGCCCGATCCTATATGATCGGGCTGATTGACACCCCCTGCAAGCGGCCGATTGGCCGCAAATCTGCAGGGGTTGGCATTGCACAAGCAGTTCACAAGAACTGCTTGTGTAATGATAAATGCAGACAGCGTATAGATCCCTGGTTAATTTTATAAATGTGCCCCAATTGCCCCCAAAATACAGTGTAGTGTATTTTATTTAAAAAAAAAAAAGATAGCAGCATCTTTATTTTTTAATAAAATAACTGCACTAGGGAGTATTTTGGGGGTAAAGTTGTAGGGCATGGGGTGAAAAAATGGCACTGAAAAATGCCTTTGCATTGCGGTCTATGGGGACTGTGTGTTCCCAGTAAATATGTATATGTATGTATGTATGTATATATATATATATATATATATATATATGTGTGTGTTAATATGTGTATATCCACATATTAACACACATATATATATATATATATATATATATATATATATATATTAGCTGCCATTGCTGCACTACTTACCCCCTTCGCTAATGTTCCCATTGGAGCCTATGGAAGCGTGCATTCGTGTGTGCAATGCTTCCCATCAATGTGAAAGCGAGCTTGCAGTCACATAGCTGACAACTTGTAATACCAGCGCACCTTAGCCTTCAAACAA
Organism: Bombina bombina; assembly: GCF_027579735.1. Lineage (NCBI taxonomy): Eukaryota > Metazoa > Chordata > Amphibia > Anura > Bombinatoridae > Bombina > Bombina bombina. The sequence continues at coordinate 175,612,849 of NC_069501.1, forward strand.
TTGCAAATCCCAAAAAATGGGGATTGCAGCACCACCATTAGTAAAATAAAAAACTTTATTTAAGCGATCATAAAACACTGACGACCACGTTTCAGATTAACATCCTTAGTCATGTCTATAACACACACAGCCTTATAAAGGCTTGTAACCTCACCCACATTATTACTTTCAATATAACTCCTTCAATTCCAAAATACAATTCTTAGTGAACGTATTTCCCCACCTAGTGGTTGCCTGATATTTTAGTTTACCTTATTTAACCATTTTTCCTTAAATATACACAAAATTCACAGGTAGCTCCACCTAGTGGAAACTCATGATACTGATATATTAGAACAATGTCTTTAGAGGCAAACATTCCAGTCAATCGCCCTGTTTAGCCCACCTGGAGACATAGTCCCCAATTCATGTATCCAATAAAGTTCTCTATATAATAGGGTTTTAACCCTATTACCACCCTTCTTGGAATTCTTATCTGCTCTAACACTTGAAATTTAAGTTGATTAATTTGGTGACCTGCTCTAATAAAGTGATTTGAGACTGGTGCCTCTAAATCACCCATCCTTATATTGCTTTTATGCTGATTTATTTGTTTGCGGACCCTACGTGTGGTCTCACCAACGTACCCCAAACCACATGGACACTTAATTAGATACACTGCAAAGTTTGTATTGCATGTAAAATGTCCCTTTAACTTATATTGTTTACCTGTACGTGGATGGGTACAGATTGAACCCCTTATAATACTATTACAATTTTGGCAGCCTAGACAGGGAAAGCATCCCAAATTTCTTTCTCCAATAAAGCTTTGATTTAAAACCTTTTTAGGGCCTTAATCTTATTGCCGTGAAGGACTGCCCTGTCTACCATGAGTACTGCTTACCTCATTTCTTAAACTCACTTTGTTCTGGAATATTTCCTTATCCTTCCACTTGACACCGGGATAAGAAGACTACTGGCCAAGTTTGGTCAGATAGGGAAATATCCCCCGAGCATTACATTATACTTAGGCCATGGACCCAAATTAGGTAGCAAGAGCAGTCTCTCTTCAGGGACAGACCAGGGTTTTCTCAACCAGCGCAGGCTGTACTTCTGCAATGACCCTCACACCTTCCAGTCTCATCAGTCAAAGGTCACTTTATAATTTCTTTATTGAAAGACAAGGCTCTAGCCTTTTGGAACAGAGTGCTCAGCTCCTGAATGATGCAGATACCTTCATTGCTACAATATCTTCTGTATTTGGGACCTCTGGCCGCACTTCTGCTGCAGAATACTCTCTCTTGGATCTCCGCCAGAGGAATAGATCTGTGGCACAATACGCCATTGAATTTCGCACCTTGGCACATGAGACCAGTTGTGATGGAAGTGCTCTCAAAGCAGGCCTTCAGGAGAGGCCTACATGAGCGCATCAAGGATGAGCTCACTTATCGTTATGTTCCATCTTCCTTGGATGAATTCATAACACTTTGCATCAGTCTGGATTCTCACTTTCAGAAGAGACAAGATGAGAGAGAGAGAACTCGCAGAATCCTTCCCTCTCATCCTCCTACACGTCCAGACACTGGACTATACTCTACCCCCTCAGCACCTCCAGTTACCTCTGACGAAGAACCCATGGATCTCTCTTCCCTTAAGCCCTCTGAATCTGAAAGACAGAGAAGAAGGAAATTAAGACTGTGTTTCTATTGTGGTTCTATTTCACACCAACCCAAGAATTGTGATATACTGTCGGGAAAAGCCAACGCTTAGAGGGTAAAAGCGGGGTACCTCTAAGCCTGACCACTACTAATTCCCCTCACTCTTCTCAGATCCTGGTACCCGTTACTCTAACCTTTCTTCAGAATTCTGTTCTCAAACCTTTATTGATTCAGGGGCAGCTGTAAATTTTCTAGATCACGGTTTCATGATTCACACAGGGTTGCCTCTTCTTCAGAAAAAACAATGTCTTGAAATAACCACTTTGGATGGCACTCCCCTTGGATCAGGTTTAATCCATTTCAAATCAGCACCCCTAACCATGACTGTGGGAGTCCTACATATCAAACAGTTGCAGTTCGATGTCATTCATTCTCCTACACAACCAGTTATCCGTGGTCTTCCTTGGCTACGTAAACACAATCCTCAGTTTGACTGGACTGAGGGACAGTTGGCCTCCTGGGGTAAATCCCATTTTCACTCCTGCCCGGCTAAGGTTACTCCGCTGCATCACGTCCCTATAGTCAGCCTTCTGACCCCTTCTAATCTTCCCTCAGTATATGCAGAATTCACGAATGTTTTTGAAAATAAAGCAGCTGATGTGCTGCCACCTCACCATCCTTACGACTGCAAGATTGACCTCTTTCCTGGAGCCACATTTCCTAAAGAGAGGACTTATCCGCTCTCCAAAGCTGAAACCAAGGCCATGGAGAAATATATCCAAGAGAACCTAGCTAATGGCTCTATTCACCTTTTCTCTTCTCCTGCCAGGGCTGGCTTCTTTTTTGTCAGTAGAAAGGATGGTGGTCTCATACCCTGTATAGACTACATAGCCCTAAACAACATTACAATCAAGAATCGTTATTCTATTCCTTTGACCACTGAATTATAAGATTCACTCCAAAATGCTTGCTACTTTATAAACTTGGATCTACATGGGGCATACAATCTCATTTGTATCTTCCCTGGACATGAGTGGAAGAAGGCCTTCAACACAAGATCAGGGCATTACAAATACCTTGTAATTCATTTTGGGTTGTGCTATGCCCCTGCTGACTTCCAAGCATTCGTCAATGATGTCTTCCGTGTTTTTTGGTTGGCTTCCGGCAGAAGTGGAGCTCTCACTACACGCTGCTCCTCTTCAGCGTTCACTGAGGGCCGCAGAAAGACCATTGCCCCTGAATGAGACCGCCTTTTGTCTGTACCACAACAGCTTCCTAGGCACTACCCTGTGGACTCTACCACAGGCCTCAGCCGAAGCCCACAAGCGGATGCGCTATTACCCGTGCACCGGATAACAGCTTTGGGGATCGCCTTTAACAAGCCGGGAGTGCTATAGAGATATCCCCCTCCACCTGTACTTACTTCCTGGAGACCGCAGTGACACGCACAACGGAAGGAGACCTGTGCCCTCCTGGCAAGGCGAAACAGGCTGGTGGCATCGAGTGGAGAGAGGCAGCTGGCAGACCGGGAAGGTCCGGTAGCGGAGGGATCCGTGATTGCTGCTCCTTCCTGGCTACCTGGCTCCTGGATACACTCCGGTCCTGTATTAAACACCATCCAGCAGGTGCCACAGCATTCCAGAATTTCTAAACCTGCAGAAACTGGTAAACCATTGGAGGTTTTGGCTACAACAGATGCTGCATTGAATCCAGGTGGAGGTATTGTATTGTATGCAAAGAACATAACACTACCCGGCATAGATGCTCCCCTCACTGCACTGGTATATTTAATTTTATTTTGTGGGACCTTATCACTTGGAACTTTTTGTGAGACAGCTTCTGGTACAGCTAATAAGCCCACTCTGATGTGTCCCTTACACTCAAGGATAAGAGGATAGAGAATACCAAAGGATTAACAAGGCCCCAGCTTTTTTTTGTACATATTTAAAGGAATATTTAAAGGAAAGATAAAAGTAACTCTCCCACAGGGACTCACTACATTTTTTTTTTGACCCCCCCCCCCCACCCCTCCTGGGAAGGGGTCAGGAAAGAGAAAGGAGAAATAAAAGAAAAACACTTTTCTCTACTTAAGGAGACATTTGTAATCCATACTGCTTGCAAGTTATATTGTTTCTTTTTTTTCCCCATATGTTATTTTTTTTTAATATTTTTTCTATCTTTGAGTCTGCACCGAAATGGTATATAAAAGAAGGGTATTTATAGGTTGAATTAAGAGACATTGGTAATCTACATTGTTTGCAATCTATACTGTCTCTTTTTTCCATATGTTGTCTTCTTTTTTTTTTTTTTTTTTTTTTATCTCTGAATCTTTACCGAAATGGTATACAAAAGAAGGGTATCTACAAGTCAGAGTATGTAGTTACTTTTTGAATATGCCTCAGTACCAGTATTTCTGCAACATTGTGCTGGTTTTCTTTTCCAAGTGTTTGTTACTTCTATAGGGAGGTGATATTATCAAATAGATGAAGGATAATTGACTATCTATTAGTTTGTATACTAAAATAACACTGTTGTTTATGGCTTGTTTTTAACTACTGTGATACCTCACTGTAAATTCACTTTTCTAAGCTGATTAACCCCACAGGATCGTTATTATTGCAGGCCTTCCTCACACTACATAGGTCTGAGTTAGACATTTCACTGAGTCTTTTCACATAAACCCCTCCAAATAAGGGGATTTATTAATTAAGCACATTTAAGTGAATTTTGCTTATATTTTGATCAGGTAACCAATTAGTCTACACCTCTACACTTACTACACATCTTTTTTTTTACACACTCACTTTAACTGAGTATTTAGTCACTGTATTTTTTTTTTCTTTTTTGTTTTCTTTTCACATGTTAACACTATTGATCAGGATAGATCATTCTGTTTAAAGCTATATGGTATTTAGCTTTTTTCTTGTTTTCTGTCACACACTGGAAATAGTTTCACTTTTTTCTTGTTGTTTCTGTGGTTTCTTTCTAAGGAAAGATATCTTACACAACACTCGTCCAAAATGCCTGCCAAATCTAGGGGAAAAAAAACCCAATAAGGGGGCTGATATAAGTATTGACTCCTGTGAAAGTATGTCTTTACCTAGTGATAATCAGATACTTCTGTCACAAATTAGTAATCTTTTTTCACCACAATTTGATATTATTAAAAAGGAGTTAAATGGCATAGCTTGTGAACTTAGTACTCTTAATCAGGAAGTTAAACAATTTGCCATCAAGATGGCGGAATCAGAAGAAAGGATATCCACCTTAGAGGATATGGTTAATAAACAAGAAATTATACTTACTAAACAACAGGTTATAATTCAAAACATGGAAGCCTGTCTGGCGGAACAAGAGGACCTCTCCAGATGCAATAATATTAGAATCATAGGTATTCCTGAAACCCCAGATTACGATAACTTAATGGAATTTACTTCCCTAACATTACCTCAAGCATTAGGGTCCCCCCCCCCAAGCCCTACCTCTTTCTATCGAAAGGGCACATAGGATAGGACCAAAAAAAGCTTCAGAAAATGGCATAGCTAGAAATAGGACATGTATATTCAAATTACTTAAATTTCAGGACAAAATGGAGATTCTGAGACTATATAGGAAATTTGATACTTTTACTATTAATGATAAAAAAGTTATGTTATTTCAAGATTTTTCCAGTGAGACTGTCCAAAGAAGGAAAGCTATGTCGCCCATATGCACAATCATGATAAATAAAGGTATTAAGGCACGCCTGATGTACCCTGCAAAGATAATAGTGGAAGATAATGGCAATAAGCTTGTGTTTTCTGAACCTTCTAAAGCAAGAGAATATATTGATTCTAGATGATAATTAAGTGAAAACGTAACCCCTATAGTATAGGATTTATCTTTGTATATATTAGTATGATTGTGATTTGTTCAGTAAAATGTTTCTTTTAAAAAAAAATATGCTCTCCAACCCGCTCTTACCATACACCTTAGGTACAGATTTAAGAATAGAATGGAGGCGGCGGCAGTATTTGGCTACGTTAGTAGAGTCAGAATAGTGAGAAATAAAAGATTACAAATTGATTTAAAATGAGAGGATTGAGATGTTTTTAGTCTATAATTGGTCCAGGGACCAATTTTTTTTAAAAAAAAGAGAAAGGAAAAAAAAAAATTTGGGGGGCAATATGTTTGATTCAATAGGAAACTTCAAGATTCTTTCTTGGAATGTGGGGGCTATTACTAACCCAATGAAACGTAAGTTAATAATTAAAAAACTAGGTCTCCAGGAACCTAGTGTAGTACTTCTACAAGAAACTTATTTAAAAGATACTGAGATTCCTAAATTGAGATCTAGATGGATAGGGGAAATTATTGCCACTCCATGTAGAAATAGAAAATTGGGGGTCGCAATTTTGTTAAATAAAAACCTTACGTATCAAATAATACAGGTGGAATTAGATTTGGAGGCCAGATTCATCATATTTCAATTACAAGTAAAGGGAATAAAATTTGTTTTTTGTAATATATATGCGCCAAATGTTTTTTTCTAACGTTTTTTGGGAAAAGCAGAAGAATAAATTGTTACCATTTATATCAGAAAATCTAGTGATAGGTGGTGACTTTAATTTATCATTTTGCCCTGAGCTGGACAGATTCTCTAAAAAGAATATAGCTGTATATAACAAGCAAGCTAAATTCATGAAGAAATTTTGTCATCAGCTAAAGATTGTAGATGTGTGGCGACTTCAGAATCCAGATCAGCGTTTATTTACATGTAAATCTAAAAAGTATAGAACATTCTCGAGAATAGATTTTATTTTAGTTGCGGAACCCCTTGCATTGCAAAAAATGGAGACCACAATAGGCGAGATAGTAATATCTGACCATGCGGTTGTCTCACTGTCATTCCAATCCCTAGCGAATCAGCCAAAAGGAAATTTTTCTTTTATTTTCCCCCGGTATATGCATAAAAATATTAGATTTATTTTATGGCTAAAACAGAAATGGAAAGATTACTGTACTCTTAATATATCATATTTCCAAAAAATTTAAATTTTTTGGGAAGCCTCTAAGGCATACTTAAGGGGAGAAATAAAAGCTTATATGTGAAAAAAAAACGTAAAGATAATATGAGAGAAACTCAATTGTCAAAACAAGTTAGAAATAGCTACAAGAAATATATTGGGAATCCAATCCACATACACTGGGAGAGATACGTTAATGCCAGACAGGAAAGAGAGATCTTTTTAAAACAGAAATCTTTCGAAGAAGAGATAAAATTAAATCTGCGCTTTAAGGGACATTATGGTTATTCAGCCAAATATCTTGCTAAATTAGTCAAAGCCACAAATAATTTTTTTTATATATTAGCAATTAAAGATCAAGATAAGAGATATACGGATGTATCAGATATTAGTAAAATATTATACTGTTATTATGAAAAATTGCATACAAAGAGCACTAGCCATTCACAAAATTTAGGAAAATTCTGGGCACAAATAAAAATTCCTAGATTGTCACAAGATCCATTAGAGAAACTTAATGCCCCTATATCCGGCCAAGAGATAGGGGATGCAATCGCAAAAGCAAAATTGAATAAAGCTGCTGGACCAGATTGCTTACCAGCAGAATACTATAAAATCTTAGTAGAAGAAATTAAACCTAGTTTAGAAAAACTATTTAATAGTTATTTTATGAACGGTAACGCTCCTTCAGAATATTTTGCGGCTGCCAATATCTCTTTGATTCCTAAAAAAGATAAAGATATAGAGGATCCAGCCTCATATAGACCGATTTCCGTACTTAATGTGGACTATAAAATATTATCATCTATTTTATCAGCTAGATTAATGGTTTGTCTTGATGAAATTATACATCCAGATCAATCGGGGTTCATGAAATCAAGGAATGTATCTAAAAATATGCGGAAAGTAATAACATTATTAGATTACACATGGAATAAAGATCAAATGCCGGAAAGTTTCTTCAAATATGACTGTGCCCTTCTAACCCTTGAAGCCGTTTGCTTTTGACTCTATGGAATGGGAATACTTATTCCAGACTCTAGAAAAATTCGGGTTAAAAAATCATTTTGTGAGGTTTGTCCATAATATTTACCAGTCCCCTATATCTTACCTGCTAATTAACAATAATTTATCTCCCGGGATAAAACTCAAAAAGGGTACAAGACAAGGTTGCCCATTATCTCCCCTTCTCTTTAATCTTGCATTAGAACCTCTTGCTATAAGATTGAGAGATATCGTAGAAGGGATCACCATTGGTAAGATGGTTCTTAAAACTTTATTGTATGCAGATGATATTTTAATTTTCTTATATAATACTCCCAGAGCTATCCCTATAGTCATAGAGTGTTTGAATTTTTTTAGTACATTCTTGGGTTATAAAGTGAATTATAATAAAAATGAGTTGATGTGGATATACAAAACATGACCTGATATAACTAATACAGAGTTTAAAGAGGTGGAGTCCCTTAGATATCTTGGAATCTATCTGCACAGAAACCCCGCAAGATGGTATGGGCTTAATTTTTATCCCTTATTACAGAAAATTTATTCTGATTTGAAACTTTGGTCAACATTTCGACTATCAATCTCTGCTAGAGTGAATCTTATTAAGACAATTGTCTTCCCTCGGCTTCTTTTTCCCTTACAGAATTTACCGTTAATACTAAGCGATATGGATATACGCAAACTAAACTCTAGTTTTTCTCAATTTATTTGGTATAATATAAAAAAATCGTGAATAGCATTAGAAAAATTGATGCAATCCCGGGAAGACGCTGGACTTGCTTTACCAAATATAAAGTTCTATAATATTGCAGCCCTAGGGAAAATTGCGCTCGATTGGCTTATAGGTACAAGTTGGTTTTCAACAATAGAAATAGAGAATACTTTAGTCTTTCCTTTTTCACTCAAAGCCTTGTTGCATATTCATTTTAAAGAAATACCTTGTACTATAAAAAAACTACTTTCAGTTGGAAGTGTAATTCTTGCTTGGCAAAAAATCTGTATTTTAATAGGTATAGACTATACCTTCTCTGAATTTTTACCCCTGATGGGGAACCCCGAATTCCCCCCGGGAAATTGCCAGAAGATATTTAGAGAATGGCATAATAAAGACCTTAAGATCAATTTCTGACAGAGGAACGAGTAATTATATCTTTTGATAATTTGAAATCCCAGTTCGATCTATCAAGTAAAGATCTATATTCCTACCTGCAAGTGCATCACTTTATTTCATCTCGGGGCTGGAATGGCAGTGAGATGACTGCATGGTCGGTGCTAAATCCGGTTATGGTAATTTCTCGTGTTAAAGTTCCCTTAATATCATTACTATATAGCATTATGCTCGCTAAACAAAGCGAATCTTTACTGGAAAAATCTAGCGTAAGATGGAGATCTCTGATTCCAAACATAGATCAGGATACATTAAGAGATAGTTGTAAAACACTAAATAAATGTTGTATCCTCATAAGCTGGAAAGAGAGCCATATGAAACTTATTAAAAAATGTTATTGTACTCCTCAGAAAATGGCGAAAATGTACACTGGCCAGGATTTCTTTTGTCCGCGATGTGTCTATATGAACGCAGATATTCTGCACATGTTTTGGCAATGTCCTCGGATCGGACAATTTTGGAAAAGGGTTATTTTTTGGATAAATAGAATGTATCGAACAAATATTGATATAGATATGGAAGACATTTTTTTCTTTGTTCGGTCCAAACTAGCGGCAGTACCACAAAGTAAGATTTTAAACACAATTATCTTACTTGTTAGACAATTAATACTGAAAAACTGGAAAGCTAAAAAAATGCTTGGCTTCTCAGTTTTTACTAAAGAAATCCAGATGCAAATTATTTTTGAATCTTTCCATCTCAGGGAGGCAAATGAAAAAGAAATTAGAAAGTTTCTCTTGGGTTGGCTACCCATAATTAAGACATATCCGGAAGATGTGCAAAAAACAATACTATATCCATTTCTAAGTTCTCAATGTTTCTGTGATCTAGTATTATTAGGGGATTTTCCGGCAGACTGGGTTAGGAGTCATAGGTAGTTATATTAGAAGGGATTGGAACAGCCCTGTGGGGAATTGTCAACAGTAGTCAAGTCCGGGTTGAGGGGACTCCTAGTAGTGTATGGTTGTGAGCGGGAGTGCTAGAACCATGAGAGCTTTTGTGGTATTATTTTTTTTTTCTCCACTGCGGTTTTATTTTATGTTATGTTTTTTGTCGTGTTTGGATGATTATTCTGTTCGGTCAATAAAATGAGCTACCGGGGCCTAAGGATGGGAGAATTTGCAGGATAATATTCTCATGTCAAAAAGGATGAAATAGTGATGTTGTGTTGATATATATTATTTTATTATTTTACTTTTTACATGATATTGTCTTAAATTTGTTTGTTTCATGACATGTAAATGTTTACACCCTGCGTGGTGTTGCTCCTTAGCTTTTTTGTTGTATTACCTTGAGAGCCTTTTTCGGCAGCTCCAAACAAATAAATAATTTAAAAAAAAAATGATGTCTTCCATGACCTCCTTAATCACACTGTCATCGTCTATTTGGATGACATCCTCATATTCTCCTCCACCCTTGAAGATCATCATGAGCATGTAAAGCAGGTACTTCTACGCCTCAGAAACATTTCTCTGAAACTCAAGCTGGAGAAATGTGAGTTTGATCAAGTCCATATCCAGTTCCTTGGATATGTCATCTCAAAGGAGGGTTTTGCCATGGATCCTACAAAGCTAAATGCAGTTCTGGAATGGCCTCAACCCACCTCATTAAAGGAACTACAGAGATTCTTGGGGTTTTCCAACTATTATAGCAAGTTTATAAAGAACTTCTCCCAAATCGTTGCTCCACTCACTGAGCTGACTAAACGAAACAGAGACTGCAAGAATTGGCCTCCTGTAGCTGTGGATGCTTTCCCTCATCTGAAAAAGGTATTTTGTTCTGCTCCTGTGCTCTGCCATCCTGATCCTGACCTGCAGTTCACTCTAGAGGTTAATGCCTCCGAGATAGGAGCTGGTGCAGTCTTAACCCAAAGGGACCCTTTAACCTCCAAGTTGCACCCTGTAGCCTTTTTTCCCAAATGGTTTACTCCTGCAGAGAGGAATTATGATGTGGGTAATCATGAACTCTTAGTCATTAAGATGGCCCTGACTGAGTGGTGTCATTTGCTAGAGGGTACCGCCAACCCCATTCAGATTCTCACTGACCACAAGAATTTGATGTACCTATAGACTGCTCATTGACTCAATCCTCGACAGGCCAGGTGGGCCCTATTCTTTTCCCATTTTAACTTTATAGTCTCTTACCTTCCTGGGACCAAGAATAAAAAAGCTGATGCCCTTTCCCACCAGTTTCCTCAGTCTAATGACTCTTCTGAAGCTCCTATCAAAAACCTCATACCTCCTTCCTGTGTGGTTGCTCAGCTCAACACCTCTCTTCTTCAAAGACTGCAACGTGCCCAGTCAAGAAAACCTTCTGAAGGCCCTGCTGCTCCTGAGATCCTTTATGTTCCTCCAAACCTTCGCTCTTCTGTGCTATCCTGGGCTCACGACACCAAACTGTCAGGTCATCCTGTTTTGACAAGAACCTTAAAACTCCTTTCCCAACAGGTTTGGTGGCCTACCATGAAGTCGGACTCTCAGGATTATGTCAAGGCTTGTCAGACTTGTGCTGTTAATAAGATTCCATGTTCCCTACCTCATGGCCTACTTCAACCATTGTCCATACCTAAATAACCATGGACACACATAACCATGGTTTTAGTTGTAGACCTCCCTTCTTCTGACCATCATACAGTCATCTGGGTTGTGGTGGATTGATTCTCCAAACTTGCTCATTTTGTACCTTTATCTAAGTTACCTACAGCCCAAGAATTGTCCACTCTTTTATGTTACATGTGGTATGGCTCCATGGTATGGCAGTGAATGTTGTCTCTGACAGAGAACCTCAATTTATTTCTACCTTTTGGAGAAGCGTTTTCAAATTGCTTGGAACTATTGTTTCTTTGTCCTCTGATTATCACCCCCAGACTAACGGCAGACAAAAACTAATCAATCAAGATATTGAAGTTTATATCAGAGCCTATATCAACTCACAGCATACTTATTGGTCTGGGTTGTTACTGCTAGCTGAACTGGCAAAGAACACTCATTGGCATTCTTCTCTATGATGCTCTCCTTTCCAGGCCACAACTGGTCATCAACTTTGTGTTTTTCCTTTTTCTGCTCAATCCACAGGAGTCCCTGCTACAGAACGTTGCTTCACTGACCTCACTATCCATTGGCAACGAATACGCTCTCAGTTACACTCAACCTCCTCCAGATACAAAAGGTTTGTTTATCATCAACGAGCTAATATTCGTGTTGCAGGTGATAGTATCTGGGTCTCTACCCGACATATCCGCTTACATCAACTTTGTTACAACTTAAGACCTCGGTATATTGGTCCTTATAATGTCCTCAAAAGACTTTCTCTTCTTGCTTACAAAGTGGACTTGCTCAGAGCCCTGCACATCCACCCTGTCTTCCATGTCTCACTCCTCAAGCCCTACGTCACAAATAGATATACTCAACTCAGACCTCCACCTCCTCTGCTATTCGTTCATGGTGAACCAGAGTATGAAATCGTTAAGATCCTGGACTCCAGCTATAAGCGAAGACAGCTTCAATACCTGGTGCACTGGAATCGTTTCTGGGTCCCTGCCCACGATATGCATGTTCCTTCCCTGTTCTCCAAGTTTCATCTTGCTTACTCCTCCAAGCAGGCTCTTGGTTCCCGGAGGTAACCCTTGAGAGGGGGGCTGTGTCACACCACTCCTCAGCGCTCCTCGGCTCCTCTCGCCACCCCCTCCTGTTACTATGGCCATTGCCATGGATGCGGTGGTTCCTGTCCTCTTAGTGTGAATCTGCACCTATGTAAGTACCTGTGTTACTTACCTTCAGTGCCCAAGTATCGGTTAGTCCTGTGCTTCCCTGGGTGCTATTATTCTGAACTGCTGTTACTTTGATTGCTTGATTGTTACCGAACTCTGCTTGTCTGACCACTCTGCTGCTTAATCCTTGAATTGCTGGATTGCCTTATTGTTACTGAACTCTGCTTGTCTGACCACTCTGCTGCTTAACCCTTGAATTGATGGATTATCTTATTGTTACTGAACTCTGTTTATCTGACCATTCTACTGGTTTACCCCTGAACTGCTAAACTGCTGGATTACCTTTTGTTGCCGACCTCTGCCTGTTCTTGACCATTCTATTGGTTAACCCCTGAACTGCTAAACTGCTGGATTACCTTTTGTTGATGACCTCTGCCTGTTCCTGACCATTCTACTGGCTTACCCCTGAACTGCTAAACTGCTGGATTGCCTTTCTGTTGCCGAACTCTGCCTGTCTCTGACCATTCTCTGCCTTAATCTTTTTGCCATGAAGGACTGCCCTGTCTACCGTGAGTGCTGCTTACCTCATTTCTTAAACTCCCTTTGTTCTGGGATATTTTCATATCCTTCCACTTGACGCCGGGATAAGAAGACTACTGGCCAAGTTTGGTCTGATAGGGAAGTATCCCACAAGCATTACAAGTGGGGGGTGGAGATTTTTGAAGAAGTGTGCAAAATAATATCTAATTTGTATGTATATACAGTATGCATGTGTGTGTGTGTGTGTGTGTGTGTGTGTGTGTGTGTGTGTGTGTGTGTGTGTGTATGTATGTATGTGTATATATATATATATATATATATATATATGCACACAATATAAAGTATATATTTTTATGGGGTTATGGTTAGCATTGGATATTAAAGGGTTAGAAATCTATGTCTAAAAATACTTCTTTAAAATACATAATAATAATTAGAAATATACATAAAATAAAACATACCTAGTTTGACAATGAATTTAAGCTTCTAAATATATAAAACAATAGTTTATATCTTTTATAAAACAAGTTGCAACGGCCGCCCATAAAAGTAGGCAGAGCAATATTAAAATATATGGCCATGCAACATCCAATCACTACGTAGTTGTGCCCACTTATTTAGAATATTTATCATCTGTTATGTATGACCCCATTGCATGCGCACTTGTGGGTAAAACGCTAATTCGACATCTTTGTTAATCCTAAGAATGTGTAGTTTTGCTCGTCAGCCATGGGGTGGTTATAATACCTAAATCTGATTAGAGGCTGATGATCCATGTCATCCTCTAACTCTGATGCCACTGCATCAACTGAACCCACTCCATGTTCTGTGCTCTGGTGCGCCCCTCCCTCCTCCCACCTCGGGTGATGACGCGCCTACCCTGGAGTCATCCGAAGCACTATACGCATGTGTGAATTAATATCTATTAAAACTGCGCATGCGGGCTGCCATGATTGTTCTACTCAGGTAGAACCCTGTAATAAGCTGGGCATAATGAGAAAACCGAGGGGTTGGGCAGCAATAAGATTTTCTTATGGAAAATACAGGAGAACTAAAAATAAAAACGCAATACGTTATTTGCTTTTTTTAAATGTGTTTCACAATGTTTTTAATGCTGTAAAAAAAATTTGGGTTAACTATTTCTTTAAGTCTGGACTGTTTAAAAAGATAACACAGACAGGAGAATTTGTGGTCAGAGCAAAAGTCAATTTTATTCCATTTTATCCTTATTTCATTATAAATTGCTTTCTAGTTGTTAAATTGTCAACAGACGACATCCTATAAGATTAATAAGAGTATTTACCATAGATAAGGTTTGACAAAAAGAAATGGGTGTGCAATTATGTCAAGAACAGAGAACCAAGAGTAAAGAAATGTGTTAAATGTGTTTGAAAGATAATACGAAGAGTAAGACAAGCTTGTGACACAAAAGATAAAATGTGTAAAATAAAATAGATTGGTCTATTTCATAAAATACTAATTCTCTAGACAGTGAGCAATGTTGAAATTATAAAATATTTAAAGGGAATGGAGATTAGGAGCATAATAAATTGAAATGAAAAGAAACAAAAAATGCTCAAGAGTACAGAAAATATAATATGCATTTAACTTTGAGTGCCAGTAACTTTGACAGGCTCGTCACTGCTTAGTTCAGTGACAACTGCTACATTACTGCAGACAAGATCAGCTTTCCTTTCCTTGATAGATAGTCTGGGTACATTTCACTCCTCATTATTAAAACTATAGGCTAAAATACAAGATAATGTTATGGGGGTTTATCCCATATTGAATAGTGAACAGAATACAAGAACACCAGGAGTTATCATATGAATCACAAGGTAGGTGGAAGTTTTTTTAATTTAGTGGTCGTGCTGATTTATCCTTGTTGCCTGTGCAAGGAATACTTCTGTTTGCTCCAGCTGTCTAATCAAAACCTTGTGTTGTATTATTTGACCTTGACTTTGGACTGGTAAACTGTTTGTCTAGACCCTTCTGTACTCTACATAAACTGTGGGTAAGCAAAGGTTACTCTCCTGAATTACTTTCTGTCAAGGGCTTAACTAGAACTCACTGGGCCCCAGGGCGAAGGTTATAGCTGGACCCCCATTTTAACAGACATTTCTTGAGGTTTGAAACTAACAGAGGTGGAGCCGACATCCATATAGGACCAAGAGTAGCTGTTTCTCTGTGACTGTGGACCTTGATTAGTCCAGGTGACAGAATATACACTTGCAAAACCTTCCTGATACTGTCAGGTTTTTTGTACAACACTATAGTGGTGATTTTGGAACTGCTGACCCCATATTTGTAAAGGCACATTCATATACTTTTTGTACACTGTGAGGGAGGGCACAAAAAGAGGGCCATAGATAGAGTGTGGAGTCCTGGTCTTACCATGCCATGTTTTCCTGGACACTTATGAGTTACACATGCTGCAGGGTGTGCAGGGAGGAACATGAATAGTGCTTTCCAAGGTCACTATTTGTGTGCTGTCCAGAGGCGCAATGCATGTTCTTCTCTGCACACCTTGCAATATGTGTAACTCATGTGTCCAGGAAAACATGGCTGAGGCCGTAACCCTAGTAGCAATGCCACTACTGATTATAGTGCCATATGGACCCACTAGATGTGTGGGTTCAGTCTCTCTCTCTGAATACTTTACTAATTGGATAGTCCTACACTAGAAAAAAAATTGCAGTGCTTGAGGAAGAAAAAAGCTTTTTTTCAATGAAAGCTATTACTGTTCATAGACACATGGTGAATATCTGTTACATAAACCAGAATTTTAAATAATGAGGTTACCTTGTATCATGACAATGATAACTCAATGTATATAATACAAGCCACTGTCAGCTCTCTGAGCAGATATTCTGTTTACAATTCTAAGGCACTGGGCATATCTAGATATGCTCCACATGCCTTTGCATAGTTAAAAGCTATCAGAAAAAGAATGTATATCTTATGTTTTAGTTTTGTATGTATGTTTTACTTTTGGCTGGAATGTTATATGTTTATACTAATTTGATTGGTTTATTAATTGATAAAATGGGGCTCTTATTAATGGAGTGAAATGTTCTAGAAAAAAACAAGAAAAAAACACTATTTGTATACGAATTCTCAAAGAGTTAAATGGGGTTGATTATTAGTTAAAATAAAAATGTGTTGTAAAAAATGCAAATATTTTTCTTTGGTATCCAAATTAGAAACTGTCAAGTCATGGATAGGGTGTCAACTCAAAATGATATGCACTGAGAATGCTAGTGAACACTGTATACTGTTGTGTGTACATAAAAGCTAAAACAGTAACAGCTTTTTATTATGAGCACTTTGGCTTAGTGTAGTATATTGCAAAAAAATGCTTTCATTTGAAACTGAAATGCACTGATGTGTATTTCAGTCTCAAGCAGAATGTTCCATTAATGACACTCAGTAGAATTTAATAGCCTTGAGTAGTTATTTAAAAGTCATGTAAATTAACTAGAACAGAACAGGTGTACAGGATTATTGTGTATCTGAATAGCTCAGAGCAAAATAAAAACATAGGCTTAAATAGAGCACGTCTGAGTTATAGAGCTTTGGGATTATGTTGGTTTGATTTAGTATTTTAAAAGAAAAAAAAGTTAAGATTTAGTAATTGCAAAAGAACAATCCCTTTGGGGTATGAGTAGGATATTACTAGCATAAAAGAAATTAAATTAAAAAATAAAATCCGTTAGCTTAAAAATATCCCAGATATACTAGTTGAAAGAAGCAATCAAAATGTTTTGCTGAATGAGTTTTTAATACATGTAAAATGAATATTAAAAATGTAGCAATGTTCAGCAGATATCCTAGAGCTTTAATAACTATGATTTAATAAGATCATTATTAATTATAAATAGTATAAAAATGATAAAGGACAGGTATTATTTGTAGCACCTAAAGCCCTCTTAACAGTCTATCTATGTTCAAGACAGTAGTTAAAGGGACACCGAACCCAAATTTTTTATTTAATGATTCATATAGAGCATGCAATTTTAAGCAACTTTCTAATTTACTCCTATTATCAATTTTTCTTTGTTCTCTTGCTATCTTTATTTGAAAAAGAAGGCATCTAATCTAAGGAGCCAGACAATTTTTGGTTTAGGACGCTGGACAGCACTTGTTTATTGGTGGGTGAATTTATCCACCGATCTGCAACTGCAAGAACAACTCAGGTTGTTCACCAAAAATGGGCCAGCATCTAAACGTACATTCTTGCTTTTCAAATAAAGACACCAAGAGAATGAAGAAAATTTGATAATGGGAGTAAATTAGAAAGTTGATTACAATTGCATGCTCTATCTGAATCACAAAAGATAAAAGTTTGGTTCAGTGTCCCTTTAAAGTAAGCACCTTGTAATTATAACTTACTTCTGTTGTCTTGCTATACAACAATGTATCTGTCAAAATATAAAGATTTTTAAAAGAAATCTTTGCTGCAATTCTTTTTCGATAGCCAAACTCCATCCAACACTTGTCTCCATAGGAGAAGCCAATTGGGGTGTGTCTGCAGCTTACAATAATCAAAAATAATAAAAAAATTATTTATAACTAAACCTTTTATATTAAAAGTTATGTGTTGTTCTCATGTGCAACACATAACAGCGCTAAAAAATTGTGCAACTTGAGAGTGAGACCTGAAGTAAAGTGTGCTAGAAGAAAAGTATCACAAAACATATTAAAGTATTGCACTTATATATACATATTAAATGTAAGTGTATTAGTAAAATAAATGTATAAGATATATTTTAAAGGGCTATGGTAGATGTCAAGGTGTGGTGGCAACAAACATTTGTCTTGTGTCATTGGCTCAGCAGATGTGTTTAGCTAGCTCCCAGCAGTGCATTGCTGTTCTGGAATCAATTTTTATTATGTGTTTAATCACTATATGCAAGAAATAGAGCAAGAATAAAATTGCCCTAACATATTAAACTATTTTCTTTAGGCACTTTTTTAAGCATCATGTTTCTTATTATCTCCCTTACTCTCAAGCCCATAATTGGCATAGGAAGAATATCTTTACAATAAATACCAATATAACCAAGCAAGTGTTAAATTATTAACCCTTCAGCCTCTGTATAGCAGGACACCACAAAACACCCTAGTTTAAATAGAAGTTACACAGTGCGAAATTAAACAGTGATATAACCTCAATATCTTTAACCTGCTAATTGCAGTCTAGGGGCTGCTCAGAACAATATATGCAGATATGTTGAGGACTTTCTTAGAATTAGTACAAGAGAAAAGGGTGCTTTGCAGCAGAAACTTGAGATTTTAAGAGATATACCAGTAAATCCCAATAATGCATATAATTTCCAAACTCTTAAAATATGTATTAAGAATAATTAATAAAATGAAATAGCAGCAACATATGACATATACTCAAAATTAATCAGGGACGTCTCCCTTAAATTCGCTAGTTTAAAAGTTCCAAATGTAAAAAGTTAAAAAGCCACCTTATCCAGACAAGTCCTTATTAAAGATTTTGTAGACAATATGACTTAAAGGGACACTGAACCCAAATGTTTTCTTTTGTGATTCAGATAGAGCATGACATTTTAAGCAACTTTCTAATTTACTCCTATTATCAAATTTTCTTCATTCTCTTGGTATCTTTAGTTGAAATGCAAAAATGTAAGTTTAGATGCCAGCACATTTTTGGTGAACAACCTGAGTTGTCCTTGCTGATTGGTGGATAAATTCATCCACCAATAAAAAAGTGCTGTCCAGAGTTCTGAACGTAAAAAAAAGCTTAGATTCCTTCTTTTTCAAATAAAGATAGCAAGAGAACAAAGAATAATTGATAATAGGAGTAAATTAGAAAGTTGCTTAAAATTGCATACTCTATCTGAATTAAGAAAGAAAAAAGTTCAGTGTCCCTTTAATTTGCCAAAAAACTTATAACGCTGTATCAGCGTAATTGCACAGTTGCAGTGTTTCACTGTCCCAATATTCTCCTACCAGCTATTTACTGGATTTTAGAAGCAGAGCCACATCGGCTAAACATGGTAATAAAAACAGCTTTAACGTTACCTTACCACGATATATATCATACCACGCCAAGACTGCAATCCCTCCTTGGAAGGTAAAAACGAGCAGCTCCTCACAGCATTGTACACTCTTTGAGAAGGGATTTCCTGTTGCTCCATTTGAGTCACCTGCATGTGTGATTGGTAATGCGGTTGACCATCTGACCTGTAGATGTCCTCTGATTGGTCCAAAGTCACTCTTTTAGTTTAAGGCTTCTATTTTAATGTTGTATGTCACAGACTTGACAGATATTAAGTTGCAATTGTCACAGTGGCACCCCACAGTCCTCAACATGTTTTGCCCATTTTGTAGGACTTTATCAAGATGTTATAATGAAATTATTTACCCTTCAGCCTCTGTATAGCAGGGCACCACAATAGTAGTATATATCGTTTATATAGATATTACACAGTCCAAAATTAAACAGTGATATAATCTCAATATCTTTAACCTGCTATTTGCAGTCTTGGGGCTGCTCAGAACAATATATGCATATATGTTGAGGACTTTCTTAGACACTATTGAAAGTTTTACAAGTGGGTGGCATTTTATTAGGTAACTATTCGTGTTTTATCTTTGCCGATGCAGTGATTGCTGGCAATAGGTTGATAGACCCAGAAATGCCTCAGTAAATCTGGATTTGTAGTATGTTCTGTAAATTCCCTGCCTAATAAAAGACTGATGTGTTTAGCCCCTGCTAAGCAAAGCCTCAGTATATACATGGGGAAAATTACACATTGTCTAACACTATTGAGATGCCTTTTTTCCTCATCTCTTGTCTCCTACACTCCCTGGTATTATATATCACATATCATGGCTTTCCCTTACCTGACACCTGACCTGACACTGCTAAACTTCGGTGTAACCCAGGGATTTTTATACCTGTCCTTGGACCTCCCCAACAGGCCAGATTTTCAGGATTATCTTTGGTGAGAGTAGGTTAATTTTTATTAATCACCTGATTATTTCACCTGTGCTCCAGTTCAAATATCCTGAAAATCTGACTTGTTAGGGAACAGTGTAACAGAAGACCACTGATACAGAAAACTGCAGAAAAAAACTTGTACACAATGAGACTAATGTTACAGGATCTTCTGGGGTGGGAGTATTGCACTGCACACAGTATTCATAAACTATATACATGCTGAATTGAACAAAGGACAGTCTTAACAGACAGGGATAAGAAGCCAAAAAACATGACTGACCTGGGGAAAACATGACAGGGGAAAACTATGCACACACCTTGACATATTAAATATCCATTTTAAACAATGTTAGTGTGTGAAGAATAAAAGTATTTTAGTATTTCTTAACGGACCTTGGTTTTTGTGCAGTTGTCTTAGCACGAGAGTGAAAGCCAGAAGAGGCTTATGTAGTGCACCCCATACAAGTCTATGGGGAAACGGGCTTATTTCAGGCTTGCTATCTGACATTCAGATGTAAGCGTAATTAAATATTTTGCTCTTGTGCTACCTTTTTACTTTCAACTTGTAATATGAGCGCAAAAATAGGAGCCCTATTGATTTAACTTGAGACAGCATAAACAAACAGGAGCAATCAGTAGTCTGTTAACGAGCATATACATCTGACCCTTTGGGTCTTGGTTAGGAAGTAAACTATAGTTAGTAAAACTATACACTGTTAAGAAAACACTCCTAAATGGGCTATATAAATGGATCATCTACAAAATATTTATGCAAAGTAAAATCTAGTGTATGTCCCTTTAATGGTTTTCAGGCCATAATAGCACAGGTACAGGGTACATCAATGGTCCTTAACGGGTTAATATTATGTCACATATTAGAAAAAAAACATATGATGAGGTAAGTAATATTCATGTTACCACATCTGCTTCTAACATTATCACATGCACATCTCAGCTCAGGCTCATTTATTGTGGCATACTTGGGTATAGTGCAATTTAAATGGCACATATTCCCATGTAATATTTTCCTTGTGAAGTGGCTCTATATCTCTACATATCTCTGTGACACAATTTCACAGTAATATACACTGTACCTGGCACGTTCCTTGTGACACACTTTATATTTCTCAACTCCAGTCATCAAATGTCACTAAATGTCCAGATTCTAAGTATTTATTTCCCTGTGTACAGGTGAGACAGTCACAATGAGTGATCACATGACCAGCCCAGACAGGGAAATACAATCTGGTCTGTTAGAGCTGCTTGTGGGTAAAATTTTGAAACACTGATTTATCTGATACATTGAATGTTTACCTTTTCTGCATCAGGGCAAAACCATAATGAAAATGTTGAAGTACCTGTTGCCTAAGCTTCAGATACCCCCAGTGGAAAATGTACCATGTGCTGAGAAACAAGGATATAGTACACAAGACACATGCACATTCTAGAGCCTACCTACCTGCTTTTCAGTAATGAATACCAAGAGAAGGATGTAAATTTGTAAATAAATTGGATCTTTTTTTTTAACTTCTACACGCTATCTGAATCATGAAAGAAAAATTTGGAAAACATACTGTTGAAGTCAGTGATGCTTTCAGTATTGAGATAAATGGAAGATATTATTAATAGTGTCTTTGTTATTCCACTATACAACCAAACTTGAACCAAAAAACCTAGAGAAAATGGTTTAAGATAATTATAGAGACAACAAAGAAAGCGTGGTTGCGCCTGTATCTATTAACCTTTAGATGAGATAATAGAAAAGTCTAAAAGTGGATACAACAGTTCTAAAATTTATTCGAACCCTAATGTATAGTAGTATGAATAAATGTATATTAAAACTTCATGAGTGACTATGCAAAGATATGGTTAAATCAATATAATATTTATTCGATAAAATGTACCTCAAATGTGATAAAATATAAATACATGCATAAATAAATAAATCATATAAAGACTGGCCAGTCTGACAAAAACTCAATACTATAAATCTATCTAATAAATAATTTTTTTTTATTTTTAAATATATCTTATTTTTTAAAAAAAGAGTCAGTATATTGCATCAGTAACCAACAGGGAACCATTCGAGCAATATCCAACACTGATTCATAAATAAATATATTTACAAATTTAAAAAAAAAAAAAAATGAATAAATAGTATTTTCAAACTAATAACAATAAAAAAATGATGCACTATAGAAATATATAAAAACAATCATTAAAAGGGCAGGCTATTATTCGTTATTAATACTTTTTCCAGATATGGGTATCTAGAACACTTTGTGGCAATTATATTAGTGAGAAATAAATGGATCCATATGACTTTGAAATAAGGGAAGGCAAAGAGTTTTTCCAATCATTAAGTTTCCTCAATATGTTAAGTCTCAAAAATGTTCTTCAGCAAATACCGGTAAGTGCTATTTTTAAAGTCTATTTTATCAAAATAGAGTCAATGTAGTTTGTTGTAGTTTTGTTTTAACAGAGTCTTACTTGTTGTCTTTTGTTTATGGGAGAAAGACAATTAATCCTGGATTCACATAGGCTCCAATGTGTCCTCTGTGTCTTTGTCTGTTCAAGCGTATTTTTCACGCCTGTCAGAGATGAGCTCAAGCTGCAATCAGGTTGGTTTTTCACAATATTCGGTCACCTGTCACAACAGTGACTCTAATCCCAGGACAGATGGTTTCTTCAGGCTCCGTCATCAAAATTGGATTGGAAAAGCAGAGTTCTAAACGCTACGCGTTTCAGCTGCTACTGCAGCCTTTTTCAAGCGATATGGAGTTCCTTCTCTCTTTGCTTTAATTTATTCAAAGCCAGAACCTCTCTGATTGGATAGTTCACTAATTATTTAATTGTATGCCCCGTAGTGCTTTTTCTTACTGCCAGTTACTCTGTGTTTAACACTATCTGGAAGATCCTTCACTATGTATCAGAAAGATTTTTAACAATATCTAAAGAAGCTGCATATTATTAACAATTAAACTTTCTAAAGAGTTAAACATTATCAATTGCTAAAAAATATCACAAGTGAGATCGTTTTTCCTAGTTCGTTTTTACTAGGGGAACAAACATAAATTTAGTCCTGCATATGAAACAAAACATTCTATGAAATTTCTGGTGAATATATTCATAATCTTTAATTCTAACACTATACAGATGTCTGAAATGTGAAAAATAGGGAAAAAATTGAAAAGTAAAAAACCGGAATAAAGTTAAAAGGAAAATATAAAATTATAGCAGAATATATGGCAGGTTACAGGGAGAGTTTGAACTCGTGGCCTATATGGATGGTGGGAGAACGTCTTAACCACTAGGCTAAAGTTAAGGCTATTTGGAATCAAAGTAGTTATTCCATTTAAGCTCTATTTTGTGTTCATAGTGTCATTTTATTTGTCCAACTGAATAAAAATCTTATTTTAACTTCCAGGTTGGGTTTGAACTCATAGCCTTTCGGTTCAAAGGAAACTGTTCTAACCACTAGACTATAGTGGTAATTACTATGGTTAAGGTTGATTTTATAGACTTATTATTGCAGTTATTTATCTCGTTTTTCTATTTTTGGTCGAAATAAATTTTAGATTTATACACATGTCTGGAGAGTTGGAAGAGAAGTATAATATAAAGAAAAAAATATATATATCTATATAGCAGGTTACAGGGAGGGTTTGAACTCGTGGCCTATTTTGTTAATGGGAGAACGTCTTAACCCCTTGGCTGTAGTTACAGCTGTTTAGAAATAGAGTAATTTTATCTTTAAACTCTATTTCATATTTATAGTATAATCTATTCATTTGTCTTACTGGACAAAAGTCATATTTACACTTCCATGTCGGATCTGAACCTGTAGCCTTTTGGTCCAAGGGAACCTGTCCTAACCACTGGACTGTAGTTGTAATTAGAATATTAAAATAATTTTTGTAAATAGACTTAATGTTGCAGTTTTACCTGCTTATTCTACTACATCACTATCTCAGAGTTTTCTATTCTAGCAAAAAATTCTTTTTGTGTAACAATCTAAAAATATTTTATGAAATTTAGTATAATATTAGAATATAGAAATCTGAGAGTTTAAAAAATACTAATAAATTATTTTTGGTAGATTATTCTTGAAAGACATGTACACTAATTTATACAATTTTATTATAAAACTGTATAAACAATAAATTTGAAAATTAAAAAGTTGCATATTAAAAAAATTGCATATTAAAAAATTAAAAAATTAATTAAAAACACAATTAAAAAACACAATTAAAATTTTTTTTGTTATTGTAAAAAAGGGGTAAGATGAAAATCTATATTTAATCCCTTTGGGTGCTTAGTCTCTAATTCGTAGATCCATTTATATTCCAATTTTAACAGTTCTGTTTGTATATCACCCCCCCTCCAATCTGGATTTACTTTATCTATGGCTATGTACTTAAAATGCTTTAAATTACAATTATTACATGTTAAAAAATGTTTAGGCACAGGGAGATCTTCGTTTCTTTTCTCTGTCGCATTTTCTATTGATAGAATATGCTCCCTAACTCTTTCCCTAACGGGTCTCGTGGACTCTCCTACATATTGTTTTCCACATTTGCAATTAATAAGGTAAATAATATTTTTATCTGTACATCTTATTAGGGTTTTGATTTCATATTCTTTTTTTGTCACATTCGAGAAAAATTTTTTACTTTTCTCTGAGTGCCTGCAGGCTTTACATGCCAAACATGGATAAAAACCTTTAAGATCATTTCCTAGCAAATCTTTATCATTTCTTTTGTTTTTATGTCTTTTTAGATCGGTTGGTGCTAGCCTGTTCTTTAAATTGTTGGCCTTTCTGTAGACTATATTTGGGGCTTCGCCTATTATCCCTTTGAGTTTCTCATCTAATTTTAAAATGTTCCAATGTTTTTTGATAATCCGTTCCAATTTTTTATGATTATTGTTATATTGAGTTACTAATGGTATAAATGGCTTTTCATCTTTTTTCTTTTTTTTTTTAAACCCATGTATAATATCCTTTCTACTGATCTCTTGTACTCTAGTTATCTCTTTCTCAATAGCAGCATTCTCATAACCTCTTTCGAGAAACTTATTTTTCAGAATATTAGTTTGATCAAGATAGTCTTTATCATTGGAGCAGTTTTTCTTAATACGCAAAATTTGCCCCTTTGGTATATTATTTTTCCATGTTTGTAAATGGCAGCTTTCTGCGTGTATGTAATTATTGCTATCAACAGGTTTGAAATTTGTTTTCGTATTAATTTCATTGTTTTCTATAAAAATTTCCAAATCTAAAAATATTATTTTTTCTTTGCTGATATCGTGTGTAAATTTTAAGTTGATATCATTTTCATTCATTTTCATAAAAAATGATTCAAATTGGGATTTCTCTCCTCTCCATATTATTAAAATGTCATCTATATATCTCTTATAGGAGACCAGGTTCGCTCCAGTATTTATATTTGTTAAAAATTCTGTTTCCCAAAAACCCATAAAAAGGTTTGCATAACTAGGAGCGAACCTGGTCCCCATTGCAGTTCCACATATTTGGTCATAAAAAACATCTTCATAGTTAAAATAATTATGGGTTAAAATAAATTTAATACTCTCCAGAATAAAGTTTCTATGTTGTATAATTAGATCTTTATCATTCTCCAAATAATACTCTACTGCTCTTATGCCATCTATGTGTCTTATGCACGTATATAGTGATGTAACGTCACAAGTTATAAGCCACATATTTTCGTCCCATGTTATTTGTTCTAGTAATTTTATTACACTTGTTGAGTCCTTCAGGTAACTATCTAGATTGGTTACATGTTTCTGTAGGTAAAGGTCAACATATTCAGATAAATTAGAGGTTAGTGACCCTATGCCCGATACTATTGGTCATCCCGGTGGATCTATTATGGATTTATGAATTTTGGGTAGAATATAGAATAAAGGGATTTTAGGAAATTTAGGTAAAAGATATTCAAATTCTTTATCATTTAGGATATCGTTATTTTTTGCTTCAGATAGAATCATTTTCAATTCTAATTTGTAGAAGCTGGTCGGATTTCTTACACATTTTTTATAAGTATTGGTATCCGTTATAAGATCTCTACATATTCTATTGTAGTGTTCCCTGTCCAATAGAACAATCCCCCCCCTTTATCTGCGGGTTTTATTATTATATCCTTATTTTGTTCTAGAACTTCTAGTGCCTTTCTCTCTTTCTTACTTAGGTTAGATTCTTTTTTACTTATTTTTTGATCTTTCATTTTTTTTAAATCATCTAATACTAGTTTTTCAAATGTTTCCAAGTATGGACCTTTTTCATGTTTTGGATAAAATATTGATTTCTTTTTGAGTTCTGAATGTTTAATATTTTTCGTTTGTTGTATGTTTTCTTCTATAATCGTTTTTTCAGCTGGTGTTTTCGAGAAATATCTCTTTAAGGTAAGTGATCTAATATATTTCTGTACGTCTATATAGGTATTAAATTTATTCATACTTGGAAAACATTTGAAATTTATTCATACTTGGAAACATTTGAAAAACTAGTATTAGATGATTTAAAAAAAAATGAAAGATCAAAAAATAAGTAAAAAAGAATCTAACCTAAGTAAGAAAGAGAGAAAGGCACTAGAAGTTCTAGAACAAAATAAGGATATAATAATAAAACCCGCAGATAAAGGGGGGGGGATTGTTCTATTGGACAGGGAACACTACAATAGAATATGTAGAGATCTTATAACGGATACCAATACTTATAAAAAATGTGTAAGAAATCCGACCAGCTTCTACAAATTAGAATTGAAAATGATTCTATCTGAAGCAAAAAATAACGATATCCTAAATGATAAAGAATTTGAATATCTTTTACCTAAATTTCCTAAAATCCCTTTATTCTATATTCTACCCAAAATTCATAAATCCATAATAGATCCACCGGGATGACCAATAGTATCGGGCATAGGGTCACTAACCTCTAATTTATCTGAATATGTTGACCTTTACCTACAGAAACATGTAACCAATCTAGATAGTTACCTGAAGGACTCAACAAGTGTAATAAAATTACTAGAACAAATAACATGGGATGAAAATATGTGGCTTATAACTTGTGACGTTACATCACTATATACGTGCATAAGACACATAGATGGCCTAAGAGCAGTAGAGTATTATTTGGAGAATGATAAAGATCTAATTATACAACATAGAAACTTTATTCTGGAGAGTATTAAATTTATTTTAACCCATAATTATTTTAACTATGAAGATGTTTTTTATGACCAAATATGTGGAACTGCAATGGGGACCAGGTTCGCTCCTAGTTATGCAAACCTTTTTATGGGTTTTTGGGAAACAGAATTTTTAACAAATATAAATACTGGAGCGAACCTGGTCTCCTATAAGAGATATATAGATGACATTTTAATAATATGGAGAGGAGAGAAATCCCAATTTGAATCATTTTTTATGAAAATGAATGAAAATGATATCAACTTAAAATTTACACATGATATCAGCAAAGAAAAAATAATATTTTTAGATTTGGAAATTTTTATAGAAAACAATGAAATTAATACGAAAACACATTTCAAACCTGTTGATAGCAATAATTACATACACGCAGAAAGCTGCCATTTACAAACATGGAAAAATAATATACCAAAGGGGCAAATTTTGCGTATTAAGAAAAACTGCTCCAATGATAAAGACTATCTTGATCAAACTAATATTCTGAAAAATAAGTTTCTCGAAAGAGGTTATGAGAATGCTGCTATTGAGAAAGAGATAACTAGAGTACAAGAGATCAGTAGAAAGGATATTATACATGGGTTTAAAAAAAAAAAAAGAAAAAAGATGAAAAGCCATTTATACCATTAGTAACTCAATATAACAATAATCATAAAAAATTGGAACGGATTATCAAAAAACATTGGAACATTTTAAAATTAGATGAGAAACTCAAAGGGATAATAGGCGAAGCCCCAAATATAGTCTACAGAAAGGCCAACAATTTAAAGAACAGGCTAGCACCAACCGATCTAAAAAGACATAAAAACAAAAGAAATGATAAAGATTTGCTAGGAAATGATCTTAAAGGTTTTTATCCATGTTTGGCATGTAAAGCCTGCAGGCACTCAGAGAAAAGTAAAAAAATTTTCTCGAATGTGACAAAAAAAGAATATGAAATCAAAACCCTAATAAGATGTACAGATAAAAATATTATTTACCTTATTAATTGCAAATGTGGAAAACAATATGTAGGAGAGTCCACGAGACCCGTTAGGGAAAGAGTTAGGGAGCATATTCTATCAATAGAAAATGCGACAGAGAAAAGAAACGAAGATCTCCCTGTGCCTAAACATTTTTTAACATGTAATAATTGTAATTTAAAGCATTTTAAGTACATAGCCATAGATAAAGTAAATCCAGATTGGAGGGGGGGTGATATACAAACAGAACTGTTAAAATTGGAATATAAATGGATCTACGAATTAGAGACTAAGCACCCAAAGGGATTAAATATAGATTTTCATCTTACCCCTTTTTTACAATAACAAAAAAATTTTTAATTGTGTTTTTTAATTGTGTTTTTAATTAATTTTTTAATTTTTTAATATGCAATTTTTTTAATATGCAACTTTTTAATTTTCAAATTTATTGTTTATACAGTTTTATAATAAAATTGTATAAATTAGTGTACATGTCTTTTAAGAATAATCTACCAAAAATAATTTATTAGTATTTTTTAAACTCTCAGATTTCTATATTCTAATATGATACTAAATTTCATAAAATATTTTTAGATTGTTACACAAAAAGAATTTTTTGCTAGAATAGAAAACTCTGAGATAGTGATGTAGTAGAATAAGCAGGTAAAACTGCAACATTAAGTCTATTTACAAAAAGTATTTTAATATTCTAATTACAACTACAGTCCAGTGGTTAGGACAGGTTCCCTTGGACCAAAAGGCTACAGGTTCAGATCCGACATGGAATTGTAAATATGACTTTTGTCCAGTAGGACAAATGAATAGATTATACTATAAATACGAAATAGAGTTTAAAGATAAAATTACTCTAATTCTAAACAGCTGTAACTACAGCCAAGGGGTTAAGACATTCTCCCATTAACAAAATAGGCCACGAGTTCAAACCCTCCCTGTAACCTGCTATATAGATATATATATTTTTTTCTTTATATTATACTTCTCTTCCAACTCTCCAGACATGTGTATAAATCTAAAATTTATTTCGACCAAAAATAGAAAAACGAGATAAATAACTGCAATAATAAGTCTATAAAATCAACCTTAACCATAGTAATTACCACTATAGTCTAGTGGTTAGAACAGTTTCCTTTGAACTGAAAGGCTATGAGTTCAAACCCAACCTGGAAGTTAAAATAAGATTTTTATTCAGTTGGACAAATAAAATGACACTATGAACACAAAATAGAGCTTAAATGGAATAACTACTTTGATTCCAAATAGCCTTAACTTTAGCCTAGTGGTTAAGATGTTCTCCCACCATCCATATAGGCCACGAGTTCAAACTCTCCCTGTAACCTGCCATATATTCTGCTATAATTTTATATTTTCCTTTTAACTTTATTCCGGTTTTTTACTTTTCAATTTTTTCCCTATTTTTCACAATAGCGTAGCGTTTAGAACTCTGCTTTTCCAATCCAATTTTGATGACGGAGCCTGAAGAAACCATCTGTCCTGGGATTAGAGTCACTGTTGTGACAGGTGACCGAATATTGTGAAAAACCAACCTGATTGCAGCTTGAGCTCATCTCTGACAGGCGTGAAAAATACGCTTGAACAGACAAAGACACAGAGGACACATTGGAGCCTATGTGAATCCAGGATTAATTGTCTTTCTCCCATAAACAAAAGACAACAAGTAAGACTCTGTTAAAACAAAACTACAACAAACTACATTGACTCTATTTTGATAAAATAGACTTTAAAAATAGCACTTACCGGTATTTGCTGAAGAACATTTTTGAGACTTAACATATTGAGGAAACTTAATGATTGGAAAAACTCTTTGCCTTCCCTTATTTCAAAGTCATATGGATCCATTTATTTCTCA
Source organism: Bombina bombina (assembly GCF_027579735.1). Lineage (NCBI taxonomy): Eukaryota > Metazoa > Chordata > Amphibia > Anura > Bombinatoridae > Bombina > Bombina bombina. Next base: position 175,642,973 of record NC_069501.1, read on the forward strand.
CTAATATAATTGCCACAAAGTGTTCTAGATACCCATATCTGGAAAAAGTATTAATAACGAATAATAGCCTGCCCTTTTAATGATTGTTTTTATATATTTCTATAGTGCATCATTTTTTTTATTGTTATTAGTTTGAAAATACTATTTATTCAGTTTTTTTTTTTTTTTAAATTTGTAAATATATTTATTTTTGAATCAGTGTTGGATATTGCTCGAATGGTTCCCTGTTGGTTACTGATGCAATATACTGACTCTTTTTTAAAAAAATAAGATATATTTAAAAATAAAAATTTTTTTTATTTATTAGATAGATTTATAGTATTGAGTTTTTGTCAGACTGGCCAGTCTTTATATGATTTATTTATTTATGCATGTATTTATATTTTATCACATTTGAGGTACATTTTATCGAATAAATATTATATTGATTTAACCATATCTTTGCATAGTCACTCATGAAGTTTTAATATACATTTATTCATACTACTATACATTAGGGTTCGAATAAATTTTAGCACTGTTGAATCCACTTTTAGACTTTTCTATTATCTCATCTAAAGGTTAATAGATACAGGCGCAACCACGCTTTCTTTGTTGTCTCTATGCTTTCAGTATTGTCCAGACAAGGGATGCCATAGTTTATTTACAAAAAGCTCACATTTTTAATATACAAATGCTAGGGAAATGTATGTCCCTTTACCATTTCTTAAAGTGACAGTATAGTCAAAATTAAACATAAATTAATTGGTTTAAACACCTTTACTTCTATTATCTATTATCCTAGGTGAGCTCAGGAGCGTGCACATGTCTATAGCCATCTGGCCGCAGTGCTTTCAGCAATGTTTATAGCAATGATATTCCTAGTTGCAAACACTGAAGCTAGATAGCTAAAGATATGTGAAAACTCCTGAGAATGAACATGTTATCTGGCTGCAGTGTTTGCAACAATGTTTATTGCAATGGTATTCATAGTTGCAAACATTGATGCTATAAAATGCTTAAGACATAGGCCTCTATTTATCAAAGTCTGGTGGACTTGATCCGACAGTGCGGATCAGGTCCGCCAGACCTCGCTGAATACGGAGAGCAATACGCTCTCCGTATTCAGCTTTGCAACGCCGCCCCCTGCAGAATCGCGGCCGCCAGCAGGGGGGTGTCAATCAACCTGATCGTACTCGATCAGGTTGAATTGTGGCGATGCTGCTCCATAACCTGCTCTGAGCAGGCGGACAGGTTATGGAGCAGCAGTCTTTAGACCGCTGCTTCATAACTGGTGTTTCTGGCGAGCCTGCAGACTCGCCAGAAACACGGGGCCTCAAGATCTATCCGTAGCTTGATAGATAGGCCCCATACTCTTAATCCCATATCAGACTACCTACCTTTCCTCTTCAGCAAAGAATAACAAGACTACAAAGACAATTTAATAATAAATACATTTAATCAGAATTGGGAAAGTTTAATTTGGACTTTTTTTGTCTGATTAATATGACAAATCAGGGCAAATATTAATAGTTGATAAAACAATCATATATATGTCTTCTATATTTTGTATGCAGTTTCTGAGTAATTCTTAAAACACGTTTCCTAAAAACATATTTTTTTGCTTTTTCTTTAGATTCCATCTTTTCCTGGTGAATTTCTCATTTAAAGAAAACATGGATATACAAAATACAACAGAATATAATTGTACTTCAGATCAACTGTCAAAAGGGATTACAAGTAGAATTCTTATATCACTGACGCTGTCTATATTGACATTGGTGACAACTGCAATAAACTCCCTTGTGATTGCTGCAATAATTGTGACCAGAAAACTCCACCATCCTGCTAACTATTTGATATGCTCTCTTGCAGTCACAGATTTCCTTGTTGCAGTACTTGTAATGCCTTTTAGCATCATGTATATTATTAAAGAGACTTGGATTATGGGCCCAGCTGTTTGTGACATTTGGCTAAGTGTTGACATTACTTGCTGCACGTGTTCTATATTGCATCTATCGGCTATTGCACTAGATCGTTACAGAGCAATCACCGACGCTGTGGAGTACGCCAGAAAACGAACACCCCGTCATGCTGCATTCATGATTACAATTGTTTGGGTCATCTCTATTTTCATATCTATGCCAATATTATTTTGGCGCCATCAAGGGAACAACAGAGAAGACGAATGCATCATTAAACACGACCACATTGTTTTTACAATTTACTCAACATTTGGAGCCTTTTATATTCCGTTAGCATTGATACTTATTCTTTATTATAAAATTTATAAAGCTGCAAAATTATTATACCACAAAAGAAACGTAAGCAGGGTTGAAAAGGAGCAAAATGGTCAAGTTCTTTTGGAAGCCTGCGGAAAAAGTTCTACCTTTTGTATCACAGAAAAGTCTTTTTCAGAACATTCCACGGATTTTGATAGAATACACATTACCATAAGAAACCCCAGATTAGAAACCAGGAAGGAAAAAGCATGGAAAAAACAAAAGATATCCAGTACAAGAGAGAAAAAAGCTGCAACAACTTTAGGATTGATTTTAGGAGCGTTCGTTATTTGCTGGTTACCTTTCTTTGTGAAGGAAGTTATTGTTAACATATGTAAGACTTGCTATATCTCGGATGATATGTCTAACTTTCTCACATGGCTTGGATATCTCAATTCCCTAATTAATCCACTCATTTATACCATCTTCAATGAAGACTTTAAAAAAGCATTTCAGAAACTAATCAGATGTCGACATTATCTTTGAGAAAAAAATATATAATATTTTGAATAAGAACCAACAAGAAAGAACCAGTGTTTTCAGTATTATATTAAAAAGTGTAAATGATGCCTCTTAAATAAAATTAAACTGTTATTATTTGAATTTTAAAAAAAAGTTTATTACTGGGAAATAAGATATGTTTATGTGCAAATTTTGTAAGGTTTGCTATCAATATTTTTTCAGCAAAAGTGCATAGTCGTGAGTCTGTAAACAAATGTCTCAAAAACACATATTTACAATATTTACAGGTATGTTGACTATGATATGACTCAGGTGTAGCTCTCCCATGCAGTTTAGTGAATCATATAATGCCTGCCAGTAAATCCCTAACGTGTAATTTGCATGTCCCTCTGGATAAAACTTGTCTTTCTAGAGAGGCTGTATACAACTGTTAGAAACCATTTTTGGTATATAAAGTCTGTTAAAGGGGTTAAACAGGTCTTTGTTTTTGCTAGAGCAGAGGGGAAATTGTGTTGTGGCACAATTATTATCCCATTCTTAAAGGAACTGTAGGCATTGACTTCTTTAAAAAAAAACTAAAAAAAAAACATTGTAATCTATGTTAAAAAGTGTCTGTCAATATTTGACAGGGATTCTTAACATTCGTTTTTTTTACATCCCCATAAATGCTTGTCTTCTTGGTTCACCAGTATCCATCCGCTATTGGCCTAGATTGCAAGTGCAGCACAAATATATTAGTGCTATTGAGCACTCTCCCGACTTGACTACTGTAATAACCTACAAATAGCCTCCCTCTCTCCCACCTCTCCCCTCTTCAATCCATCCTAAATGCCTCTGCTAGGCTAATCCACCTCTCCCGACGCTCTGTATCTGCTGCACTTCTCTGCGAGTCCCTTCACTGGCTACCCATCCACAGTAGAATTAAATTCAAAATTCTCATCCTGACCTACAAAGCCCTTACCAACGCAACACCCTCCGCTACCTGTCCTCACTCATCAACAAATACACTCCAGCCCGCCCCCTAAGATCCAACAATGACCTGCTCCTTGCATCTTCTACCATCACCTCCTCCCATGCTAGGCTACAGGACTTCTCTCATGCGGCACCAACCATCTGGAATGCACTTCCTAGAGCTGTCAAACTCTCCCCTAACCTTTCCTCCTTTAAACGCTCCCTAAAGACCTTTCTGTTCATGGAAGCCTATCTCCAAATCAGTAACAAATTAATTCCACTTGCCTAATTGCTGCCCCCATCTAACTCCACACTAACATCATTCTCACCTTTGCAGTCCCCACCTCCTGTTTCTCAACCTCCTACCCATATAGATTGTAAGTTCCCACAGGAACAGGGCCCTCAATTCCCCCTGTATTTGTTTGTTAAACTTTGTCTGGTGTCTTTTATATTGTACTGTACTTTTATTTTTGTACCCATGGACATCGCTGCGGAATCTGTTGGCGCTTTATAAATAAAGAATAATAATAATAATAACCGCTCAAATTATATCAATATATCTCTTATTCTTGCACTCTTATTACAAGTTCAAAGTTAAATGCTAGCGCTAGAGTGAAAAACTCAGCCGCGCTAACATCCAATAACAAACTCACCTAGTAGACTTCTATGTAATGTGCTAAATAAACTCAGTTCTGGCTTTAACTCGAGCTCTAAGCTATTATATATATATATATATATATATATATGCACACAGTATATATATTAGTATGTATATATCTGCATGTATGTGTACATATGTATGTAAAGAGCACACATACAAATCCACACAGATACAAATGCACCTTTGAGCCCTTCCCAAACCAAAACCTTGTCATATACCCTATGCCTTTAAAGCACTTTTTACACATTCGCTTTATTGAAAGGCATATATTTTATTTTTAATATGTGTTAATATGAGTGAAATACTTTAATTTAATATGTTTTATATGTGTTTGGTCATACTTTTATTGTAGCCCTAATATTTTACTATACATATTCAGTCAAGCTAGCTTTTAGAGCTGGTGTGTGCTCGAGCGCAACACATAACTCACAACTTGTAATTTGATTGCTGTTTAGTGTGACCGCTGGAAATTATTTTTAACCATCCACCAGATCATAGCGCAGGCCTGTACTATTGAAGGTGCATCCTGCGCTATCAATAGCACTCCACTTGTAATCTGGACCTTAGCCTTTTTATTTTCACTCTCTTTTAATCATATGCCATTGTGCACACTCCTGTGTCTCTGCTGAAGCGGCAGTGTGATATCAAAAACGGGTTGAACTAATGACAACAAATAGTACAATGCATTTAAAATATGTCAGTATCTATTGTCCCTTTAAAGAATGAATGATATTCTCAGAGGGAAAAGAGAGCTCAACATTTAGAATGGCAACATGCAAAGTGGGCATTAGCCTTAAAATGATGCAGCATAACTGTAAAAAGCTCATATGAAAATAGCACCTGAACATTTCTGTGTAAAAAGGGAAAATATTTTACCTAAAAATTTCTTCAGCTCACCATAGTAAGTGCTCTGTCAACAGTTAGAGTTTGCTGTAAAGCTGCAAATTGGAAAGAAAAAAAAACAATTACCAAATTTCACATGGGACATGAAACCCACATTTTTTCTTTCATGATTTAGAAAGAGAATGCAATTTTAAACATCTTTCTAATTTACTTATATTATCTAATGTGTTTTATTCTCTTGATATTCTTTGCTGAAAAGCATATCTAGATATGCTCAGTAGCTGCTGATTGGTTGCTGAACATAGAAGCCTTGTGTGATTGGCTCAACATGTGCATTGCATTTTCTTCAACTAAGGATTTCTAAAAAAAATGAAGCAAAATAAATAATAGAAGTAAATTGTAATGTTGTTTAAATTTGTATTCTCTATCTGAATCTTGAAAGAAAGATTTTGGGTTTAGTGGCCCTTTAAATCTCACAGTAAACTTCCTTAAGCTGAATAGGACAAAAACATGACTGCCTGCACATGCCAGATACACACTCCCTTGGAAGTCCTGGGACTAAAGTCTCTTTATAGTGGGGTGCGAATACTTAGGAAAATTTGAGGTAAATATCTTCATTTTTACATAGAGATGTTCAGGTGATATTTTCTAGTCAGCTTTTTACAGCTTTCAAGTGCTCCAACATTTGGGTCTCATGTCCCTTTAATCATAATATTATCTCTAAAAACATGCACTAATGTGAATGACACAAATTTGGCACCAATATTTAAAATGTAAAAACATTCACTTGAGACGTGTTGATCTGTGCCTTTTCCTGTACCAGTATTTTATCAGAAGAATGGCTGGTCTGCCAAATTAGAGCCAAAGCACACAAGAACATTGGTACCTGCTTCAAGCTCACTAAATACTCTACAGTTAAATCCTCTCACATTAATCACAGCAGAAAAAAATAATACTTAGATTTGGGAATAAATAAGAGGGTCTCTAAAAGAAAATGTAACGCAACCACCCTATATTTATGTGACACAAAGGGGCCGATTTATCAAAGTCTGGTGGCCATGATACACTGTATTGTATCATGCCCACCAGACATCACTGAATGCCGACAGCATACACTGTCAGCATTTAACATCGCACAAGCAGTTCTAGTCAGCTGCTTGTGCAATGTCGGCCCCTGCAGATTCACAGCCAATCAGCCGCTAGCAGGGGGTGTCAATCAACCTGATCGTATAGGATCGGGTGGATTGATGTCCGCAACCTCAGAGGCAGCGGACCAGTTAAGGAGCAGCGGTCTTAAGACCGCTGCTTTATAACTGCTGCTTCTGATGAGCCTGAAGGATCACACAGTAAAAAGAGGGGGATCAGGGGCCATTTGGCCCTTGATAAATCGGCTCCATTGTCTCTTATTAAGAAGAAGGTAGTATGGATTTCTAAATGTGATGGATGAAGTGTGGAGTTTATATTCATAAAAGCTGATGGAGAATAAATAAATAAGAAGAAAAACAAACAATAAAGCAAAGTGTTGTTGAGATGTTGTTCAAATTGCTTCAGGGGTACTACTGAGGACTCATTTTTGTATGTTAAAAAATGTTAATTCAAGACCTACTTGTTTTGACATCCAGTTGCACCAAAATAAATGGTACTGCTTGCCTGGTTAAACATCCAACATTACAAGCACAGTGGGAATATAATCCGTGTCTGTGATGCAGGTGTTTCCTCTGTTTGTGGGTAAATATGAGAGAATGCTAATTCAAGGTTCCTAAAATAACTTCCAGTTTCCAAAAGCTTTCTCCTTATTATGAGAGAAATATATTGTATACTAACTTATCCCTCTCCGTAGGACAATAGTCTTTTTGTACAAAAAAAAAACTTGAACATCCCAGCTCGTCTAGTAAGTATAATGTACTGAAGGTGTGTGTATATCTGGTGAGCAAAAGTATACGTTTATAACAGCTGATTCTAAAATTATTGAGTCCAGGTTACTTTTTGGGTGCAAAAGTCAAAAGATTAATAACATAGTTCTGGTGTCTCTTGGTATGCAAGTTGCTCAATGTTCATAGCACTGTAAGTGATGTCACTGCTGTCTTGTTGGCTCTGCGGTGACACCTTCCTCAGAGGTCCATCCTTTGCCATCCCACATCACCCTTTTTTAATTTGTTTGTGGGATGGGAGGTATCTTTTCCAATTAGTAGTGGAAAGGAATTGTCTACTTTTAAAGGACATGAAGGAGTAATTTAGATTTATGTTAGAGACTGAAGGGTTGCTATGCTCACCAATCCATAACTATCTTATTATTATAATGTTATTATCTTATAGCACTAGGATGCATCTCTTTAATTGGGGGAACATAATATATTTATATATATATATATATATATATATATATATATATATATATATATATATATATATATATATATATATATATATATATATATATATATATATATAAATGTCCAGTCTACAGCCCAAGCCTCCTGTTGTCAACAACCTGGGTGCAAAAAATGTAAATCCTAGAATAAAAAAACGAATGCACTATCAGGACTTGTTCAAAACACCAATCAATTTAATGGAACGTTTTCGGAGAAATCCTCTCCTTCATCAGCATCATGTGTATACATAATATTTTATATATACATACTGTGTATATATACTATATATATATATATATATATATATATATACACAACACACAGAGAAAACCCTGCACTCACTAGCAAGCTCTCAGGTAAGATTAAAAGAAAATAATGGAAAGGTTAGTTACCGCATCTGGCCAAATGGAACAAGCCCAGGTATCACGTCAAGGTCCATTCCAAAAACCTGGGACCCAAAAACAGCCAAACACAAAAAAATTCTTCCAGTGTTTGTAACTGTTTATAAAACTGATGGGTAAAGGCATGTGCATGCTCCTAAGCTCACCTATGTTTACTCTTTAGCAAATTATATTTATATAACTAAGCAAGATTGATAATAGAAGTAAATAGAAAAGTTGTTTAATCATTCTCTACGCAATCAATTTAATGTAATTTTGTCTTACTGTCCCTTTAAAGGAACTGTGATTAATGATTTTCTATAACCATCTACAAAAACAATTGCTACAAACCAGTCCTTTTATTCTGTAATGGCCTCCGGTTGTTCCCCTATGTTATCTTATGGAGTCCACTTACTGAAGAAAAAAAGAGATAAGAGTCTTATTGAACAGATAAGACTAGAGAGGTAAATAGTGAATGTACTCAACTAAAATTGGAATGACTTTATCAGCCAGTCTAATCCCTATGATAATTGATAGAACCTGTTCACCAACATCAGTGAGATTATTGTTGAGCTTTATTGAGTAGGCTTCATAAACAGGAATAGAAGGTTATAGAAGTAATGACCCTTCCATACTTAGTGAATCTGAGTGAGAGAACCAGATGAACAGCTCACATACAAATAAAATGTAATGTACAGCTTTCCTAGCTTTGTGATGGAATAATGTATATTGTATTAAAGGGACAGTAAAGTTTAAATTCAATTTAAATGGATTGGATATAGCATGACATTTAAGCTTCACAATTTACTTTCATTATCATTTTTGCTTAGTCTTTTTTTTATTATTCTTAGGTGAACTCAGGAGCATGCACTTGTCCTTAGCCATCTGGCAACAGTGTTTACAACTATATTTATAACAATGTTATACATAGTTGCAATTACTGCTGCCATAAACTGCACTCTCCTACGCTCCTATCATTCTACCTAGGTTTAGCCTTCAACAAACAATACCAAGAGAACAAATGAATTGTGATAATAGAAGTAAATTGGTTGTTTCATATTGCATACTTTAGCTGGATCATGAACTTTTAATTTTAAATTGACTGTCCCTTTAAAGGCACAAAGACCAATATTGTAGTTTATTTGTCACACTTTGAGGCAGCCTTCTGAAGGATAAATATGGTAATAAAAGCATAATATTGATAGCAACTCATGGGAATAACAGTCATAAAATTAGTGACCAATGAGAGTACAGTGAAGAAATTGAAAAAACATTGCAGTCACAGTCCATATAGTCTAGAATAGGGTTGCCAATATGGGGGACTTAGAAATCAACACATTTTACCAAGAAATTGACAAATTATACTGAAGCTACTTTATTTTATAACTTGATATAGTTTAGTAGAACAAAATTCTTCATACAAATCATCTTCATTCAGACAGCATTCAACAACTTTCTTCAAATGTGTGAATTCTATTTTTTTATTTAAGGCACAGTAAGAATAAAGACATTAAACTGTCAAATACATCAAAATGATTAACTAAATAAGAACTATATAGAACTAGCATTACAAGTTGAAAGTAAATGCGAACGCATGAGCGCAATTGAGATTTATGCTACAATGATTGCCGCTTACGAGCTCTGAGCTCTGGTTAACTGTTTTGCAAAAAAAGTGTTACAAAACACCTCAAAATACATTACAAAAATACAGTTAAACTCGTAATAACACCATCTAAGAAAATTATTCCCAAAACAATTGCATAAAAAAAGTTATAAGGACTCAAAGATATGAATTCTCAGGTGTTAGAAAAAAAGGTAGGCAAAGAGCTTTAACAAAGAGATACATACATATAAATATCTATATGTGTGCACAGATGTACTTATAAGTATATATATGTATTTACAGACATATAAACATATAAATATTTTCACAGCAACAACAAACAGGCAGTTCAGATTTAAAAGTGGGAAATCCTTCCTCTGCAGCAATGTATTTATCAAGCATATCCCAGCTCTTCACAGCATTTCAAAGTGCTTTGCAAGAATAATGTCCTTTTTAGTAGTTCACAGAAATAAAGGTTTTTTAACACTCTCACACAACAGCTCCTCTAGCTGGGTAACGCTCTCTAATAGGCATCAGTCAAACTTCTATTTAAACTCTCACAGCTTCTAATTAACCACACCTGTAATTAGCTGCTTAATAAAAAACCTGAACTGGACAGCTTCACAGCTGTCTCCCAATTATTACAACCCCAGGACCCAGAATTAGGGTTGCCACCTCGGCCATGTTTTCCTGGACACTTACCTGTTACACATGCTGCAGGGTAAGCAGGGAGGAACATGTATTGTGTCTCTGGACATCACATGATTAGTGCTGATGAACAGCACAATACATGTTCCTCCCTACAAACCCTACAGCATGTGTAACTCATAAGTGTCCAGGAAAACATGGCCGAGGTGGCAACCCTACCCAGAATACAGTTTACCAACTGCACAATCAAATACACACTCTCTCTCCCTGGGGTTTTTAACTGAAAGGAGAAATACCATGTATACTACTTGGTCTTACATATCTTCCATTTATAACAAGGCCTTGCTTTCTGTCACATATCCTCCCCCCCCAGCTCAAACTCAGTGGGTTGAGCGACCATGGACATTAAGGAATTTACCCAAGACAACCCATCAGCATTGCCCTGCAAAAGACCAGCCCTGTGCTTGACAGTAAAATTGGAGGGTTGCAAGCTAAGAAACCACCTAGTAACCCTTGTATTTGTTTCCTTATTCTGGCTCATCCATGTGAGAGGATCATGATCTGTTATGAATTTAAATTTTCTTCCCAACAGATAGTACCTAAGGGTCTCTAAAGCCCACTTAATTGGAAGGCATTCTTTCTCCACTATAAGTTTGTTATTTTCCTGTGGCATCAGTTTTCTGCTCAGGAAAAGGACAGGATGCTCTTCTCCCTGACACGCCTGCGAGAGAACTGCCCCTAAACCAACATCAGAGGCATCTGTCTGTACAATAAATCTTTAGAGAAATTGGGGGTTAGCAAAACTGGATGGGCACACAGGGCATCTTTCAAATGCTTAAAAGCTTGTTCTGCTTCTAGGGACCATTTTATCATTATTGCAGCATTTGCTTTTGTGAGATCTGTCAAGCGTGCCACAATTGTAGCAAAATTCGGGATGAACCTTCTATGATAACTAGTTATCCCAATAAAAGCTCTCACTTGTTTTTTAGTTGCTGCGTTTTAGGCTGCGGCCAGTTCTGTATGGCCTCTACTTTTGTTGTCTGAGGTTTAACTAATCCTCTACCAATAGTATAACCCAAGTACTTAGCTTCCTGAAAACCAACAGTATATTTTGCAGGATTGGCAGTTAACCCAGCAGACCTTATTGCATCAAGTACTGCTTGAACTTTTGGAAGATGGGATTACCAATCAGTACTACAAATTATAACATCATTCAAATATGCTGCTGCATAACGAACATAGGGTCTTAGATTTCTATCCATCATTCTCTGGAATGTTGCCGGGGCCCCATGTAAACCAAATGGCATTGGCAATATCGTATACTGGAAGAAAAAAAAAAAAAAAAAAAGAAAAAGTGTGGAACAGCGCTTCAACAGCACAAATAATCAATCAGAGGAAGGATGAAGTTCTAGTTTACTTAGATAATATTTATAAAATAGATGTAGTTCTAATTCACATAAATGATGTAAAAAATCGAAATTTATTGCCACATAATAAAATTGACATACTGTATATATAAAAAAAAACACACTGCTGTTCAGCTAAAACTTACTATTAAAGTGACCGGTCACTATTTGAAAGCTATTTTAAAACTATTTTATATATAAGGATATATCTGTTCTTATAGTCACATAAAAAATGAATTGTCACAATACATAAAATATCTCTTCATAAGTCTTATAAGCAATAAATCTTAATGTGGTAAGCCAGGATGTACAAACAAAGAAGTCCCTTTTAGAGCCAATGATAAAAGGTTTCACGAGGAGCCACTTGAATAAACGTCTAATCTTTGGATTGTTATATTCTGTTGATCCTGTAAAACACACAAGGGTACTTTACCTCTCCACAAACCTGACAGCTTGTTACCTGCTCGCCAGGGTTCCCACTCTCTGCGGATGAAGAGGAGACAAAAAATGAACTATGCGTGTTTCTTACTTTTGGATGGTTGTTTTCTTATTCAATCTACTTCCAAGTCGGCACTGTTTCTGTTGTCCCACAGTGAACGTGTACACGTTGTTTGGACGCTTCCGCATCATGTGTTGATCCTCGGCCAATAGCCTGTTTCTAATCTCGGCTTAGTTTAGCCTGCTCGTATGCCTCCATGTCACATGTGGCAGAATAGCCAATGACAGTTCTCCAAAGACGGCTGTACCAAATGATCTCACCTTGATCAAACATATTTGCTCTGTGCAGAGATTTTAGATTCAAAGTTTTAGTGAGCCAATTATATACCAGACACAGTCCTTCAATCAACGCGTTTTCCCTTCACTCAAGGTTTTATCAAGAGGCATCTTGATAAAGCCTTGAGGGAAGGTGAAACGCGTTGATTAAAGGACTAAGCCGAGATTAGAAACAGGCTATTGGCCGAGGTTCAACAATTGACGCAGAAGCATCCAAACAACTTGTACATGTTCACTGTGGGACAACAGAGACGGTGCCGACTTGGAAGTAGATTGATTAAGAAAACAACCATCCAAAAGTAAGAAACACGCATTGTTCGTTTTTTGTCTCCTCTTCATCCGCAGAGAGTGGGAACCCTGGCGAGCAGGTAACAAGCTGTCAGGTTTGTGGAGAGGTAAAGTATCCTTGTGTGTTTCACAGGATCAATAGACTATAACAATCCAAAGATTATACGTTAATTCAAGTGGCTCCTCATGAAACATTTTTATCATTGACTCTAAAAGGGACTTCTTTGTTTGTACATCCTGGATTACCACATTAAGATTTATTGCTTATTAGACTTATGAAGAGAGATTTTATGTATTGCGACAATTCATTTTTTGTGTGACTATAAGAACAGATATATCCTTATATATAATAAAGTTTTAAAATAGCTTCCAAATAGTGACCGGTCACTTTAATAGTAAGTTTTAGCTGAACAGCAGTGTGGTTTTTTTATATATGTGCCTTCCCCATATGTTCCCTTACAAATGGGCATGACAGCTTCCATATGGTCCTGCATTTGGAATATATGTTCAATAACATTTCGATAAGGTGTTGTCTCTTGCTCCCATGTCTCTTTAACTATGTCTAGTAGTCCTCTGGGATGCCGCTTATATAACAGTTCAAATCAGGAAAAACCTGTAGAAGCCTGGGGAACCTCCCTGATAGAGAACATTAAATAGGGTAACAAAAGGTCCCAATTTCTCCCATCTGTGTCAATTACCTTTCTTAGGATACTTTTGAGAGTTTTGTTAAAATTTACCACTAAACCTCAGGGTGATATACAGAGGTCCTTAGTTGTTTTATGCCTAACAACTTTCACAATTCTTTTGTAACCCTGGACATAAATGGAGTTCATTGGTCTGTCAAAATGTCCTTAGGCATCCCGACCCTCCTAAACATTAGCATGAGTTCTTTTGCTATGGACTTTGCAGAGCTGTTACGAAAGGGGAAATGCCTCAGGATAGCAAGTAGCATAATCTAGGAATACCAGTATATACTGATATCCTCTAGCACCGTGTTTCTCAACAGCCGGGCCGCGACCCACTACCGGGCCGCAACGGCCCTGCTGGTGGGCCGCGACCCGACATTGCCTCCAGACACTCACTCTGACAGGCCCGCCTTTACACATCTCCTAAATTTTGGATGGGCCTGTCAGAGTGCCACTGCGCATGTCAGTTTGCGCACTGTGAGCATGTAGCGGCGGGCAGGCGCACTGTGACCGAGTGTAAGCGGCTGGCGGCGTGCAGAGTGTGAAGCATCGGCTCACAGGTAAGTAAGCCCACTGACACCAATTACATAATTACGGCCACTGACACCAATGTATACATTTAGGGCGCCACTGGACACCAATGTGTATTTGTAAACTGTGTGTGTATGTGTATATATATATATATATATATATATATATATATATATATATATATATGTATATATGGATCCCACTGACACCAATGAATTATCATATAATTAACCCACTGTTATATATATATATATATATATATATATATATATGATAATTCAGTGGTGTGGGATCCATATATAATATATATAAATGGTTTATAGTGGGTTAATTTTATAATTCATTGGTGTCAGTGGGTGAGGGAGGAGAGAGAGAAAGAAAGAAAGAAAGAAAGAAAGAGAGGGAGGAGAGAGAGAAAGAGAGGGAGGAGATAGAGAGAAAGAGAGGGGGGAGGAGAGAAAGAGAGAGGGGAGGAGAGAGAGAAAAAGAGAGAGAGGGGAGGAGAGAGAAAGAGAGGGGAGGAGAGATAAAGAGAGATGGGGGAGAGAGAGAGAGAGAGAGAGAGAGGGGAGGAGAGAAAGAGACTCTTCCAAACCTACTGCAACCCACTCCCGATGCTTACTGGGCCCTGGACCGGTCCGGCTAAAACTTACCGGGCCTTGAGGTCACTTAGGTTGAGAACCACTGCTCTAGCAGATTTAACCAGCGGACCCATCAAGTCCATAGCAATTCTCTCAAAAGGCACATCAATTAAAGGCAAGGGCACTAAGGTGTTACAAAAATCTTTAGCAGGAGCTGTAAGTTGACACTTAGGGCATGAAGCACAACAATTCTTAATGGCTACAAATATCCCTGGCCAATAAAACCTTCTAAGAACTCTCTCTTTGGTTATCTCAACTCCCAAATGTCCCCCTAGAATCTGGTTATGTGCAAGATTTAATACAGTGTTTCTGAAAGTCTGGGGCACCAAAAGTTGTTTAACAATGTATCGGCCAGATTATGAGTTTTTTTTTATGAGCTGTGCGGTGCTAGCGAGCAGTTTTTTCTCATCGCTCAATTACCTGCAGCGCTGGTATTACGGGTTTTTACAAACACGGCGTTAAAAGGCAAGAAGTGAGCGTAGAGCAAAATTGAGCTCCATACCGCACTTCAATACCAGCGCTACTTAAGTCAGCGGTGAGCTAGTCGTACGTGCTCGTGCACGATTTCCCCATAGACATCAATGGGGAGAGCCGGCTGAGAAAAAGTCTAACACCTGCCAAAAAGCAGCGTAAAACTAAGTAACGCAGCCCCATTGATTCCTATAGGGAAACACATTTTATGTTTACACCTAACACCCTAACATGAACCCTGAGTCTAAACACCCCTAATCTTACACTTATTAACCGCTAATCTGCCACCCCTGACAACGCCGACACCTACATTATTCTTATTAACCCCTAATATGCCGCTCCGGAAATCGCCGCCACCTACATTATATTTATTAACCCCTAAACTGCTGCCCCCAACATCGACGACACCTACATTATATTTATTAACCCCTAATCTGCCGCCCCCAATGTCGCCGCAACCTACCTACATTTATTAACCCCTAATCTGCCGCCCCCAACGTCGTCGCCACTATATTAAATGTATTAACCCCTAAATCTACGACTAACCCTAACCCTAACACCCCCTAACTTAAATATAATTTAAATAAATCTAAATAAAATTACTATCATTAACTAAATTATTCCTATTTAAAACTAAATACTTACCTATAAAATAAACCCTAAGCTAGCTACAATATAACTAATAGTTACATTGTAGCTAGCTTAGGGTTTATTATTATTTTACAGGCAAGTATGTATTTATTTTAACTAGGTAGAATAGTTACTAAATAGTTATTAACTATTTAATAACTACCTAGCTAAAATAAATACAAAGTTACCTGTAAAATAAAACCTAACCTAAGTTACACTAACACCTAACACCACACTACAATTAAATCAATTCCCTAAATTAAATACAATTAAATAAATTAAATTAGCTCAATCACAAAAAACAACAACACTAAATTACAGAAAATAAAAAACAAATTACAGATCTTTAAACTAATTACACCTAATCTAATAGCCCTATCAAAATAAAAAAGACCCCCTAAAATAAAAAAACCCTAGCCTAAACTAAACTATCAATATCCATTAAAAGGGCCTTTTGCGGGGCATTGCCCCAAAGAAATCAGCTCTTTTACCTGTAAATAAAAACAACCCCCACAACAGTAAAACCCACCACCCACACAACCAACCCCCCAAATAAAAGCCTAGCTAAAAAAAAACTAATCTCCCCATTGCCCTGAAAAGGGCATTTAGCTCTATTGGAGGCCCAAAGCCCTAACCTAAAAAATAAACCCTACCAATACACCCTTAAAAAAAAACCTAACACTAACCCCCGAAGATTCACTTACCAGGAGAAGTCTTCATCCAAGCGGCAATATGTCCTCAATGAAGCCGGCAGAAGTGGTCCTCCAGATGGGCAGGAGTCTTCATCCAGACGGCATCTTCTATCTTCATCCTTCCGGCGCGGAGCGGGTCCATCTTCAAGACATCCAATGCTGAGCATCCTCTTCTTCTGACGGGCTAACGACGAATGAAGGTACCTTTAAATGATGTCATCCAAGATGGCATCCCTTAAATTCTGATTGGCTGATAAAATTCTTGATTGGATCAGCCAAACTTCAATCCTATTGGCTGATCCAATCAGCCAATAGGATTGAGCTCGCATTCTATTGGCTGTTCCAATCAGCCAATGAAATGCGAGCTCAATCCTATTGGCTGATCCAATCAGCCAATAGGATTTTTTCTACCTTAATTCCGATTGGCTGATAGAATTCTATCAGCCAATCGGAATCTAAGGGACGCCATCTTGGATGATGTCATTTAAAGGTACCTTCATTCGTCGTTAGTCCGTTGGAAGAAGAGGATGCTCTGCATCGGATGTCTTGAAGATGGAGCCACTCCGCTTCGGAAGGATGAAGATAGAAGATGCCGTCTGGATGAAGACTTCTGCCCATCTGGAGGACCACTTCTGCCCGTCTGGAGGACCACTTCTGCCGGCTTCGTTGAGGACATCTTGCCGCTTGGATGAAGACTTCTCCTGGTAAGTGAATCTTCAGGGGTTAGTGTTAGGATTTTTTAAGGGTTTATTGGGTGGGTTTATTTTTTAGGTTAGGGCTTTGGGCCTGCAATAGAGCTAAATGCCCTTTTAAGGGCAATGCCCATCCAAATGCCCTTTTCAGGGCAATGGGGAGCTTAGGTTTTTTTAGTTAGACTTTTATTTGGGGGGTTGTTTGTGTGGGTGGTGGGTTTTACTGTTGGGGGGTTGTTTGTATGTTTTTTTTACAGGTAAAAGAGCTGATTTCTTTGGGGCAATGCCCCGCAAAAGGCCCATTTAAGGGCTATTGATAGTTTTGTTTAGGCTAGGGTTTTTTTTTATTGGGGGGGGGCTTTTTTATTTTGATGGGGCTATTAGATTAGGTGTAATTAGTTTAAATATCTTGTAATTTGTTTTTTATTTTCTGTAATTTAGTGGGGGTTTTTTGTGATTTAGATAATTTAATTTATTTAATTGTATTTCATTTAGGGAGTTGATTTAATTGTAATGTAATGTTAGTTGTTATTGTAACATAGGTTAGGTTTTATTTTACAGGTAAATTTGTATTTATTTTAGCTAGGTAGTTATTAAATAGTTAATAACTTTTTAATAACTATTCTACCTAGTTAAAATAAATACAAACTTACCTGTAAAATAAAAATAAACCCTAAGCTAGCTACAATGTAACTATTAGTTATATTGTAACTAGCTTAGGGTTTATTTTATAGGTAAGTATTTAGTTTTAAATAGGAATTATTTAGTTAATGATAGTAATTTTATTTAGATTTATTTAAATTATATTTAAGTTAGGGGGTGTTAGGGTTAGGGTTAGACTTAGATTTAGGGGTTAATACATTTAATATAGTGGCGGCAACGTTGGGGGCGGCAGATTAGGGGTTAATAAATGTAGGTAGGTTGCGGCGACATTGGGCGAAGGAGATTACTGGTTAATAAATATAATGTAGGTGTCGGCGATGTTGGGGGCAGCAGATTAGGGGTTAATAAGTATAATGTAGGTTGCAGCAACATTGGAGGCGGCAGATTAGGGGTTAATAAGTATATTGTAGGTGGCGGCGATGTTAGGGGTGGCAGATTAGGGGTTAATAATATTTAACTAGTGTTTGTGAGGCGGGAGTGCAGCAGTTTAGGGGTTAATATGTTTATTCTAGTGGCAGCGATGTCCGGAGCGGCAGATTAGGGGTTACAATTTTTATTATAGTGTTTGCGATGCCGGAGGGTCTTGGTTTAGGGGTTAATAGGTAGTTATGGGTGTTAATGTACTTTTTTGCACTTTAGTTATGAGTTTTATGCTACAGCATTGTAGTGTAAAACTCATAACTACTGACTTTAAAATGCGTTAGGAATCTTGGAGGTATAGGGTGTACTGCTCACTTTTTGGCCTCCCAGGACAGACTCATAATATCGGCACTATGGAAGTACCATAGAAAAAAGACTTTACGAACTTTACGTAAGTCGGTTTGCGGTAAGGCCAAACAAGTGTGCGGTACACCTATACCTGCAAGACTCGTAATACCAGCGGCCATAAAAAATCAGCGTAAGGACCTGATAACGCTGCTTTTTTACCTTAACGCACAACTCGTAATCTAGCCGATTGTTTCTTTCTTTTCTACACAATATACTAAATCATTAACTGCTTCGAAATAAGGCTAGGGTAATACATTTTCTGGCTGTGTCACAAAACCATTTATAACCCTGATATTATTTCTTGCCTCTACCAATGTTGGATCCTCCTATTGGGCTTTTTTCAAATTACCAGGGCCGCCAACCAGATCTATAAAATCATCAGTATTTTTTGAGCTAGTACTCTGTACTTCATTACTCTGAGAAGGTTGATCACCTACTAATACAGGTATAGGGCAATAAATCTTATTTTTCTCATTTTTAATGGAAACCCCTTACAAATCAGTTTCAGAGAAAGGAAATACATAACTATCAGTAGTTTGACATATTTCTGGAGATTCCCGTAACCACAGATATTTTGGAAAATCTCTCCCTATCACCACCTCATGGGCTAAATTTGGTACTACACCCACACAATACTTTAATTTACCACACTGAGTCTCAATCTCCACCTCAGCTGTAGGATATTCACGTTTATCTCCATGAACACAGATAATTCCTATTTTTTCCACATAATCTAATACTGCATCAGGTACTATAGATTTAGCCATTAGTGTGACCATACTTCCTGAATCAAGCAAAGCCCTAGACACTTTACCATTAACCTTCACAGTACACCAATGGTAATCATCATTAACAGAGCTGTTGCAATTAGACAATAGTGAATGTGCAAAAAAGAATGAGAAGCAGTCTGCCAGGAACAAACAGCAGCATCAATAGCTTGTTCTATGGCCCGGTTGCCACCTGGTAGTAGCTTCTTTCTGCCCAATTGTGCTTTTCACAGGGGAAAACTTTCCTGTATTATATCAGTCTGATCCCGCCGATATGGTCAGTTCAGCCCCGAAATACCAGGCAATTCTTCTCTGAACAAGGAACATGACAACCCCAGACGATCGTTTCGGCCTCCTTTGGGCCTCGTCAGTGAGGTGCAGCCATATCCCTCTAAGCACATTGGGCAAGGAGTCCACGTCTGGTTTCCCCCATCACCCATAGGGAGACTATCCCCAGGGTCATATTTAAATATGCAAAACAGAATGAGAAGCAGTCTGCCAGGAACGAACAGCAGCATCAATAGCTTGTTCTATGGCCCGGTTGCCACCTGGTAGTAGCTTCTTTCTGCCCAATTGTGCTTTTCACAGAGGAAAACTTTCCTGTAGTATATCAGTCTGATCCCGCCGATATGGTCAGTCCAGCCCCGAAATACCAGGCAATTCTTCTCTGAACAAGGAACATGACAACCCCAAACGATCGTTTCGGCCTCCTTTGGGCCTCGTCAGTGAGGTGCAGCCATATCCCTCTAAGCACATTGGGCAAGGAGTCCACGTCTGGTTTCCCCCATCACCCATAGGGAGACTATCCCCAGGGTCATATGTAAATATGCAAAACAGAATGAGAAGCAGTCTGCCAGGAACGAACAGCAGCATCAATAGCTTGTTCTATGGCCCGGTTGCCACCTGGTAGTAGCTTCTTTCTGCCCAATTGTGCTTTTCACAGAGGAAAACTTTCCTGTAGTATATCAGTCTGATCCCGCCGATATGGTCAGTCCAGCCCCGAAATACCAGGCAATTCTTCTCTGAACAAGGAACATGACAACCCCAGACGATCGTTTCGGCCTCCTTTGGGCCTCGTCAGTGAGGTGCAGCCATATCCCTCTAAGCACATTGGGCAAGGAGTCCACGTCTGGTTTCCCCCATCACCCATAGGGAGACTATCCCCAGGGTCATATGTAAATATGCAAAACAGAATGAGAAGCAGTCTGCCAGGAACGAACAGCAGCATCAATAGCTTGTTCTATGGCCCGGTTGCCACCTGGTAGTAGCTTCTTTCTGCCCAATTGTGCTTTTCACAGAGGAAAACTTTCCTGTAGTATATCAGTCTGATCCCGCCGATATGGTCAGTCCAGCCCCGAAATACCAGGCAATTCTTCTCTGAACAAGGAACATGACAACCCCAGACGATCGTTTCGGCCTCCTTTGGGCCTCGTCAGTGAGGTGCAGCCATATCCCTCTAAGCACATTGGGCAAGGAGTCCACGTCTGGTTTCCCCCATCACCCATAGGGAGACTATCCCCAGGGTCATATTTAAATATGCAAAACAGAATGAGAAGCAGTCTGCCAGGAACGAACAGCAGCATCAATAGCTTGTTCTATGGCCCGGTTGCCACCTGGTAGTAGCTTCTTTCTGCCCAATTGTGCTTTTCACAGAGGAAAACTTTCCTGTAGTATATCAGTCTGATCCCGCCGATATGGTCAGTCCAGCCCCGAAATACCAGGCAATTCTTCTCTGAACAAGGAACATGACAACCCCAGACGATCGTTTCGGCCTCCTTTGGGCCTCATCAGTGAGGTGCAGCCATATCCCTCTAAGCACATTGGGCAAGGAGTCCACGTCTGGTTTCCCCCATCACCCATAGGGAGACTATTCCCAGGGTCATATTTATATATGCAAAACAGAATGAGAAGCAGTCTGCCAGGAACGAACAGCAGCATCAATAGCTTGTTCTATGGCCCGGTTGCCACCTGGTAGTAGCTTCTTTCTGCCCAATTGTGCTTTTCACAGAGGAAAACTTTCCTGTAGTATATCAGTCTGATCCCGCCGATATGGTCAGTCCAGCCTCGAAATACCAGGCAATTCTTCTCTGAACAAGGAACATGACAACCCCAGACGATCGTTTCGGCCTCCTTTGGGCCTCGTCAGTGAGGTGCAGCCATATCCCTCTAAGCACATTGGGCAAGGAGTCCACGTCTGGTTTCCCCCATCACCCATAGGGAGACTATCCCCAGGGTCATATTTAAATATGCAAAACAGAATGAGAAGCAGTCTGCCAGGAACGAACAGCAGCATCAATAGCTTGTTCTATGGCCCGGTTGCCACCTGGTAGTAGCTTCTTTCTGCCCAATTGTGCTTTTCACAGAGGAAAACTTTCCTGTAGTATATCAGTCTGATTCCGCCGATATGGTCAGTCCAGCCCCGAAATACCAGGCAATTCTTCTCTGAACAAGGAACATGACAACCCCAGACGATCGTTTCGGCCTCCTTTGGGCCTCGTCAGTGAGGTGCAGCCATATCCCTCTAAGCACATTGAGCAAGGAGTCCACGTCTGGTTTCCCCCATCACCCATAGTGAATGTGCAACATTACAGTCAATACGTTCATCTTTATCATAGTCTCTGGCAATATGACCAACCTCATTACATTTAAAACATTTTACAGGTTGGTTATATTTAAATGTTCCCTTAATTCCTTGGGAACTGTCTCTGGTGTTTTGCATATATACCTGCTTTTCTCCTATCCCCTTTAACCCCTGAACAGTCTTACCAGTTCTTGTAGAGTTCTGGGACTTGGGATTGCGGGGCTGATCCACTAAAGACTGTTGCAAAGCTTCTCCTGAAGCTATAAATCTTTTGACCAACACAATCAACTGGTCCGCTGTTTGAGGATCAAATTGATTAACCCACCGCCACAGGAAAGCAGGTAATCCACGCTGAAACCGGCCCATCATCACAGTAGTTCCACTATTTTGGTAGCTGGTTGCAGCCACTTCCTGGCAAGGTGTATAAGGTTGAACATCTGGGATCTTGCAGCATTATGAGATTAAAACATCCAGGAATGGAATCTTTGTGCACAGACTGCCGAAGTCACCCCCAGGCATGCAAGGATTTCCGCTTTTAATTTCTCATAGTTACTGGCTTGTGCTGACTCTAAATCAAATAGGTCTTCTGAGGTTCACCACTAAGAAATGGCGCAAGTATACTCGCCCACTCAGCTGCTGGCCATTTTTCTCTCTCTGTTGTGCATTCAAATGCCAAAAGATACGCCGCAACATCATCAGCTGCTGTCATATTTTGAAGATAATGACTAGCCCTATTACTCTGGGACCTTGGCTGCCACCAACATAATCAGAGTTCAGTTTTTCTGATATGGCTTGAACCTCTCGTTGCAGAGTTTGTGTAGCACTTTGTTGCTCTTCCTGGGTCTTCCTGAATGTCTCAGCTTGCACAGCAGCCATCTGTGGTATCAACATGTCAGTGTTCTCCCTCTGTGATTTAGCCAGCAGCATAGCACTCTCTGACTGGGCCAATACCAACTGTTGCAGTGCTGCACTATTTTCAACAGCTTTTCTGTTAGTCTCCTGCTGCATAGCTTTAGAATGGATCAAAGCTTCAATGACTTCCTCCATGTTGCTTGCAGATTATAATGCCCACAGACATACAACGTGGTTACCCGGATTCTCCACCAAGTGTAACAGGAACACTTTTAACCAGAGTCTTCTAGGGCACAAATGCAGCACAGGGCATTCTACTGTAGTTTAAAAGGCTTTATTTTCACAGCAACAACAACAGTCTGATGAAGGGGTGTATTCCCCGAAACGTCACTGAATAAAAAGCACTTGCTGCACCTTTTTTCAAGCCTGTGCTGTCTTTTATGTACTTATACATATCCTATTCAGCACCCAAGAGAGTGCACCTACTCCTACTATTATATAGTACACAGGTAAAATGCACTCACGGGTCTTGATAGGGGTTATATATATATATATATATATATATATATATATATACACACACAGTATATATAGGTACAGATCTACATATAATCATGTATATATATATATATATATATAGGTATAGATATATATTGTACCAAAATACCAGCAAATATATATATATATACATACTGTATATATATATATATATATATATATATATATATATATGTATTTATGAATAAATATAACATATTCTGCTATGAAAAGAACATTGTAATGTGAAATATTCATATTTTCATGTCGGGTTAGTGCACTTGAAAGTGTGCAATCATGTTACATGTGAGTAGGTGTTTTTTCCCCTTTATTTGCTCTTCTATTGGGGGAATACATAAATGCAGTCGATATTCTAACTTCTGCTTTTTGTACTCATCGAGTTAGCGAGCAGAAGCGTTAAATAATGATCCACTCATGCAAAGGCCTCTATTTATCAAGTCGGGTTAGTGCACTTGAAAGTTAAGTTAAAAGTTAAGAGTAGGCAAAACTAATTGAAACCTCATATTTTATAATGATATATATCTCCTAATATATGAATAGGCCACTTTTGGACCCTCTTATTAATTAATGCTGTTAGATTGAAGACAAATTTTATACAATGATAAGAACA
This sequence comes from Bombina bombina, assembly GCF_027579735.1. NCBI lineage: Eukaryota > Metazoa > Chordata > Amphibia > Anura > Bombinatoridae > Bombina > Bombina bombina. Next base: position 175,666,764 of record NC_069501.1, read on the forward strand.
GTTTGGTGTCACTTGTAATGTGCAGATACAACAATGGAACAAACATGAACATGAACTAAAACCACCCAATACTGATTAAATAGGTAATAACAAAAGAATGGGTGTCCATTTCCCTCTGCTCTGAGTAAACCTTTACACTGGTGACTGTGTGGTAATAATGGAGATTAATAGCGCAGTAAGATATGTGAAACCAGAGGTGCGCAACAGGATGGAGTGTAGCAGGATGGTATAATCTCAGCTGAGATCTAAGTAGGAGGGCATACCCGTAAGCTCAGACAATTAACAAGGCAAATATGCTATGTTTGGAACCCTATGCAGAAATAATAACTGACTACACGTTGCTGAATATTAAAAGGGGGGGGGGTTTACCCAACTATCATAAATAATAACATATAGTCCTGTTAGTAGGTTGACAGAACTGACTGCCTCAAGCTGACAGGGATAATGGCACACCTATTACGAAATTAGGAACAGACACAAACATTAAAAATGTACAGAAATAAGCACATGGATATGCATAGACCTCTGAGGATTATAGGAAAGGCTGAGAACATCTGTGTAACTCTAATAAATTGTGTACCTTCAGTTCATAGTAAGCGTTATGAAATATCTGTATGTCAACAGTATATTGTATATTACATATTGTAGGCTGTAAAAAAGGTAAGACAGACTAACATTATGCCAGGCACGAATATCAAGTGATTAATCGTTAGAAAGTCCTGCAGACAATGGTCAGACCGGTCCATACCCAGAAACATAAACATTTGATGCTGAGAGCCTGTGGCCTATGATATGGGGGATCTGTAAGAGCCCGAAGGACAATCCATAGCATAAATGGCCTCAACCTATACCGGCTTTGTAAAGCAGGCTTCCATGTGCAGAGTCTTTGTTACCAGAAGTGTTCTTAGACTTGTTCTTAGTCACTGTCAGCAAACCTCCGTGTAGTGAGCGACTCAGGCATCCCCAGGGACTGATCCAGCCTCCCCAATGGCCCCCCCGGAACACTGCCTGCCGGCTAAATACCGCCAGCTTGTCTCCACGACCACTCCGGACCTTCAATCCGGGGGGTGTCACAGAGGTACAAATTGCTTTAAAGCTTGACCCGTGTTGCCGAACTATCCGCGCAACTTGGCGGGTCACTCTCATTCTGGCTGTCTGAGGCCGGGGCATCTGAGGTGACGGAGCAGTGCCAACTCGCGCAGATATAGTCCCCACAAGTGTCCTCTTCCTCCCAGCAACTGACCCCCTATGCAGCGTAGGGTTACCACCCATTGCGGACCGTTGCTGCTGTGCTGAGTGAGTGCCTGTAGTCGGTGGGGGGTTCTGCATTATAGGGACCGCTCCAAATTTAGTGGTATCTGTCTCTCCACTGTGTGTGAAAGCAGGATCCAACCCCTGCCCGGCTGTTGGGGAGATACATGCGACAGTCCTCTCTGGGTCCCCTTTACCAATCTTCAGCACCTTGTTTAGTAAGGTTCCGCTGTCTTGCTGTGTTGCAGGTGAGCTCAGATATCCGTAGTGTGTGAAGGGCTTGGGGTCCCCTGCTCGTTTGGTATTCATTAAAGCGGGCTCAGTGTTAGCAAGGTTTTCTTCGTAAGCCCATGCTGCCGCCATCTTTTCCATGAGCTGTAAGAAATGTTCGTTTAAGAGATTACAAATCTCCTCGATTGGTATAGCTGTGTCAGGTTCCATGTTGTTAAACAGGTAGATGTATGTATGAATGATGTGTAGTAAATAGTACTACTCGTAACCCCAGTCTCCCAGGGGGGGGAATATGCAAAAGCCCCGGCTCCAAAAACTGTCAGACACTGTATGAATGCGACAGCCTTGAGGCCTAGCTGCAGAACTTAAACAGAGAGGTCAATCCAGAGAGTTTCCCCCAGGATTGTCAATTTCTTGAATCTTGTAGTAATCCTCTGGCCCCCATCTACAGGTTGAGGAATTTTGTAGAGGAAAATCAACAAAATATAGCATAAAACTCTATAGAAGAACCAGGAGCTCCCACAAGACACGTCCTGTCTCTACAGCTGTAGGCTCCGCCCCCCACACAAGGACAAACTTAATCTCATAAAACGTTGAAACACATTGTGTAAGATGTTTCAGCAAAAGGTTTCTGTGTTCAAGTTAAATTCCCTGTTCAAGTTTCAGTTGCATTTTTAATCAGAGACTTGCACACAGTCCATCAGCATCTAGGCTGTGTCAATCCAGTTTGCAATCTGCTCTCAGTTCTGAACTAATCCAACTGTGTCTAAATCAACTGCTTCTCACTTGCTTCAGAATATGGGGCCGATTTATCATCTGTCTGTCCAACATGATCCGCTCATATTATTCAGGTAAAGAACACAATTTAAAAAAAAAAAAAAATTTACTTCCATTACCAAATTGTGCACAGTCTTTTTATGTGCACACTTTCCGAGGCACTAGCTGAGTCTGTGATGGCTGTCACATGATACAGGGGCAGGGAAATGAAAGCAAATTTTAAATTGTATCAGTAGAGAAAATCTACTGCTCATTTGAAATTTACTAAATGCTATTACATTGTTTTTCTTATACATACTTGTTGATTATGCAATTCTACTGTATTTAATGGTCCTTAAACATTTGTTTCAGGGAAACTATTTCTACATGTGTAAATATTGTTCTTTCAAAAGGATGTCAGATTATTTTCTGACTGCAATGTCCCTATAATACAGGTCCTATTAAGGGCTAGATTACAAGTGGAGATCTATTTAGCACTTCCGCGAACGAAATCCAACATGCTCTAACTTCTGGATTTCCCAATATCGTCACCACATTAATGTATTCTCCCTATAGTACTCAATAAATAATGCAGAAGAAAAAAAATATAATCTATTATACAGAACAATGTAATTTTTATTGTAAATACATATTTCTATATATATCAGTATATCCGTATACCTGCATACCTATTCTATAGATATATTGGTATAAATATCTATTTTATATTAACATTATGTGATTTATATAGAAATAAATATTTAATAACAAAAAAATGCAATGTGAAGAACATAGTTATGTAAAATAGGTGTAACTCGTTTTTAGGTTCACAATTTATGCCTAATATGGTGGCAGGTTAGCGCACATAAAGAATGACTAATCTTACATCACTTTACTGAAATATTACATATAAATTATTAAAAAATATTAAATTATTAAAAATGTTCGTTAAACATTTACATTTATTTTCATTAAAACAAATGTAATTTTTTTCAAAGCTATAGGTGGAAAGTTCACCTGTAGCTACAATACTTACCTTAATGTCTTCTCCAAAGCATTTAAGGTAAGTATTAAGCTTTTAAAAAAATGAAATGAATGAATACTGACGATTTTCGTAAGTATTTTTTAATTTTGTTTATTTTTGTTGGCGCATTCTTTCAGATTTTTGATTAGTTAAAATTAAATGAAAATTCAATTTTTGTGACTAATGTGCATTTGTCCAAAAAATAACGCACAGCTCAAATATTATATATAGAGCTGCAACAAGTAATCGTCATAATCGATAATACTCGATTATGAAAATAGTTGTCAACGAATCTCATAATCGATTAATCGATTAGTTGGTTTGCAATTAGTTGGTCTGTGCACAACACCAGCTGCTTCACTCCAATGAACTCCTGCACATGGTATTGTGTTTTATGGTTATGTCCTTAGCCTAAAGGACGTCTACAGACGTCTACTTTTTACTTTTTCAGGACAGTATAAGTTTACAACTACCCCTGGCTTATGTGCAACCCAGATATAATAGTCATCATTTGGATTGTTTATATTAAATCTGGTAATTTGGAACTATGCTTTTCATGATATAGTGCCAAGCTTGTTGTTTACACCTTGCCCCTAGATTGATGCGAGTTATTTAAATTGATGTGCACTATTATCTGTTTGCACAATTATTAGCGTATTGCTTGCTATTGCTGATTATATGTACTGTATAAATAAATGTGTAAGGCTTTGTCCTGTTATTGATATACAGTCCTTAGCGCTTTTGATTTTGTTTTTTATATTTTTAATAAATTGTGATATGTACCAGATAAAACCTTTATAAGTATATATTCGTTATTTTTAGAGCGGACTAGATATTTCCCCTAACCTTATAGCTGGTTATTTACCATTGCATATAGATATTCAAGATATTTTTATGTTAGAATGAAGTCAAGGGTTACTTTATTGAGAGGCCCCTTGCCAAAGTAGAAAACACTTAGCATTGGTGAATTGCTAACAAAGATAAATATCCCACTTTGGTGAAATTGGCAAAACCCTACTTATACACCTCAACAGCCTTTTCTCTGCTGCAGGAAATATAGCTGCAAACAGAGAACCAGCCTTAGCCAGAAGCATGTGGACATGTTGAGATTTTTGCATTTCAATGCAAAGTTTCTGAAAGAGTGAATAACAGAATGTTATTAACAGTGATAGTCTAACTGTTTCTAGTTCTACCTCTTTTCAAACAGTTTGTGGTTTTGTTTTGTTTAATTATAAAAATGTGCTCTGCTGCTTAAAAATTGAAGAAACAGTTGTGTTAATCTAAAGTTTTAGTCTGAAGTTTATATTTGTAACACTCATTATGTGGATTTTATTTAAAACACAGAAAACTATTATTGATTCTCTTTTTATCCGATTAGTCGATTAATCGAAAAAATAATCGGCTGATTAATCGATTATGAAAATAATCGTTAGTTGCAGCCCTAATTATATATATATATATATATATATATATATATATATATATATATATATATATATATATATACATACATACATATTTAGACATGTATATATATGTTTTTTTATATTTCTATCAATATTATTTTATCAAATAGAGTTTATATGAGTGTAACTGTAATTTTAAATGTATTTATGCTGTACTTAGTGCAATTTTTTTAACGCACTACCATTTACCCAACAATTGTAAAATGTGTTTACGCTCTTGCGATCGCATTTACTTTCATCTTGTAATGCGTGCGCTCTTTCCGATGTTTGCAAAAAAGGCAATATCCCTCATCCCTGCAACAGTTTGCGCGCTCCACTTGTAATCTAGCCCTCAGTGAGGTTGTTTCTGAGGCACTAGCTCCTGAGCTTGTGCAAGATGCTTCAGTGAATACATATGAATTATAAAAACAAACGTCTAGATTACGAGTCTTGCGTCAGCCTTAAAATGCAGAGTTGAGAGGTCCCAACGCTGCTTTTTAACGCCCGCTGGTATTACGAGTCTGGCAGGTACAGGTGTACCGCTCACTTTTCTTCCGCGACTCGAGCATACCGCAAATCCACTTACGTTAATTGCGTATCCTATCTTTTTAATGGGATTTGCCTAACGCCAGTATTACGAGTCTTGGAAAAAGTGAGCGGTACACCCTCTCCTGTCAAGACTCCTACCGCATTTAAAAGTCAGTAGTTAAGAGTTTTATTGGCTAACGCCGTAACATAAAACTCTTAACTAAAGTGATAAAAAGTACACTAACACCCATAAACTACCTATTAACCCCTAAACCAAGGCCCCCCCCCATTGCAAACACTTCAATAAATATATTAACCCCTAAACCGCTGCACTCCGCCTCGCAAACATTAGTTAAATTTTATTAACCCCTAATCTGCCGTCCCTAACATCGCCGACACCTACCTACATTTATTAACCTCTAATCTGCCGCCCCCAACGTCGCCGCAACTATATTAAATGTATTACCCCCTAAACCTAAGTCTAACCCTAAACCTAACACCCCCTAACTTAAATAAAATTTTAAATAATTTAAATAAAATTACTACAATTAACTAAATTATTCCTATTTAAAACTAGATACTTACTGATAAAATAAACCCTAAGATAGCAACAATATAACTAATAGTTACATTGTATCTATCTTAGGGTTTATTTTTATTTTACAGGCAACTTTGTATTTATTTTATCTAGGTACAATAGTTATTAAATAGTTATTAACTATTTAATAACTTCCTAGTTAAAATAAATACAAAATATACCTGTAAAAGAAATCCTAACCTAAGTTACAATTACACCTAACACTACACTATCATTAAATAAGTTACCAAAATTAACTACAATTAATTACAATTAAATTAAATTAAATAAATTACGGAAAAAAAACCACTAAATTACAGAAAAAAATAAAATAATTACAATTTTTTAAAACTAATTACACCTAATCTAATCCCCCTAATAAAATAAAAAAGCCCCCCAAAATAATAAAAATCCCTATCCTATACTAAATTACAAATAGCCCTTAAAAGTGCTTTTTGCGGGGCATTGCCCCAAAGTAATCAGCTCTATTACCTGTAAAAAAAAAAGACAATACCCCCCAACATTAAAACCCACCACCCACACACCCAAGCCTACTCTAAAACCCACCCAATCCCCCTTAATAAAACCTAACACTACTGCCCGGATAGGATGAAGACTTCGGACCGTCTGGAGGATGACTTCTGCCCGGTTGGGTGAAGACGTCTCAAGGTAGGGTGATCTTCAAGGGGGTAGTGTTAGGTTTTATTAAGGGGGGATTGGGTGGGTTTTAGAGTAGGGTTGGGTGTGTGGGTGGTGGGTTGTAATGTTGGGGGGGGTATTGTCTTTTTTTTTACAGGTAATAGAGCTGATTACCTTGGGGCAATGCCCCGCAAAAAGCCCTTTTAAGGGCTAGTTTTAATTTAGTATAGGGTAGGGATTTTTATTATTTTGGGGGGCTTTTTAATTTTATTAGGGGGATTAGATTAGGTGTAATTAGTTTTAAAAAATTGTAATTATTTTATTTTTTTCTGTAATTTAGTGTTTGGTTTTTTCTGTAATTTATTTTGTTTAATTTAATTGTAATTAATTGTAGTTAATTTAGGTAATTAATTTAATTATAGTGTAGTGTTAGATGTAATTGTAACTTAGGTTAGGATTTCTTTTACAGGTATATTTGTATTTATTTTAACTAGGAAGTTATTAAATAGTTAATAACTATTTAATAACTATTGTACCTAGATAAAATAAATACAAAGTTGCCTGTAAAATAAAAATAAACCCTAAGATAGCTACAATGTAACTATTAGTTATATTGTAGCTATCTTAGGGTTTATTTTACAGGTAAGTATTTAGTTTTAAATAGGAATAATTTATTTGATAATAATAATTTTATTTAGATTTATTTAACTTATATTTAAGTTGGGGGGGTTAGGGTTAGACTTAGGTTTAAGGGTTAATAACTTTATTATAGTGGCGGCGATGTTGGGAGCGGCAGATTAGGGGTTAATACTTGTAGGTAGGTTGCGACGACATTGGGGAAGGCAGAATAGGGATTAATAACTATAATGTAGGTGTCGGCGATGTTGGGGGAGACAGATTAGGGGTTCATAAGAATAATGTAGGTGGCGGTGGTGTCTCGGAGCGGCAGATTAGGGGTTAATAATATAATATAGGCAGATTAGGGGACAATAAGTGTAAAATTAGAGGTGTTTAGACTTGGGGTTCGTGATAAGGGGTAGACATAAAAAGTCTTTCCCCATATGAATCAATGGGGCTGCGTTAGGAGCTGAACGCTGCTTTTTTGCAGGTGTTAGACTTTTTTTCAGCCGAATCAGCCCCATTGATCCCTATGGGGAAATCGTGCACGAGCACGTTTTTCCAGGTTACCGATACCGTAAGCAGCGCTGGTATTGAGGTGAGATGTGGAGCTAAATTTTGCTCTACGCTCACTTTTTTTGTAAAGACCCGTAATACCAGTGTTGTCTGTGGTGAGCGGTGAGGGGAAACTGTGCGTTAGCACCGCACACCATTGCCGACAAAAGCTTGTAATCTAGCCGAAAGAGAGTTAAAATAGTTAAGAAACAATCTGTTATATTTATTTACATAGTGTTACACAACTAGGAGTGATAGGTGCGCTGCAAATAGCTGAAGGTATGTCTGCAAGTTTAATATATATCTATATAGAAGTGTGTTTTAATATGTAGTGTGACAAAGAATTGTCTAAGCGTTTGAAATATTATCGATAGTGTCAAGAATTATGTTCACCTATGTGTTTATACCTATTATAATATTTAAATTGTGTAATACAACACGGTGTGGAGACCTCTAAAATGAGTAACTAGGGGTGTGAATTTTTCACAGGTGTCAAAGGATGTGTCCACCTATATATATAGTGTTATATAATACGGTGTTGAGAACTTATAAAAAGAAAGAAAGAAATAGCCACTATGGGTAGGATTATATACTTTATAAAAATATGAAACAAATATAAGAACGATCTTGAGATCTGAATTTAAAACAATATTAAAGGGACTTCTCCCAATTAATAGGCAAAAGAAGATCACATAAAACCATGTATTCAAGAAGTAAAATCAAGTTAGATCATATATATAAGAGCCAATGAATGCATTTGATAACAGTTTAGATAGCGTTTAAACAAGCTGCCCCATACATAAATTTATGCACAAGTGTCCGTGTTGTTAAAAAACGTATAAGTATAGTTCAATATGGTATCCGTGTACCCAGCTTATTGACAAATTGGCAGTTCAAAAGCTTGTGAGCGTTTCACAAAAATATACACAGGTAGGAATATTTTTTTCTTTTTCCTTAGAATGATGTTACCTTCAGATAACATAGGTTACCTTACATTTATATTCCAAGTAGAACCGTTTACCTGATTTTCCTTAGAGACGTTCACAGCATCCGTCTCCCCTTCTTACCTAGTGACTTAGCAGCGCTGCATGTGTCTTGGCTTCTGACGTCATGACCTGGTTTCTCGGGTGGGATTGGCTGGAAGTTTTGAGTGGAGGTAACAGATAACAGAGGATGACAGAAAATTCTTCCTTAGAAATATAAAAGATCAAAGGACCTTGTGACTGCTTACCCTATTTTGTGTGAGCTAATACACAATAAGACCTTTGTTACTTAGTGGAAACAGTTTCATAACTGCAACAACCCGGGTTGTCTATTCTAAACAAATTGGAACTTTCTTCTCTCCTGCGTGCGCTTAGCACTAAGTTCAGGATCTGCTAACATTATCAACATCTTTTATATTTCTAATGAAGACTTTTCTGTCATCCTCTGTTATCTAAAAGAAGTTACCTCCACTCAAAACTACCAGCCAATCCCACCCGAGAAACCAGGTCGTGACGTCAGACGCCAAGACACATGCGGCGCTGCTAAGTCACTAGGTAAGAAGGGGAGACGGATGCTGTGAACGGCTCTAAGGAAAATCAGGTAACCAGTTCTACTTGAAATATAAATGTAAGGTAACCTGAAGGTAACATCGTTCTAAGGAAAAATAAAAAATTATTCCTACCTGTGTATATTTTTGTGAAACGCTCACAAGCTTTTGAACTGCCAATTTGTCAATAAGCTGGCTACACGGATACCATATTGAACTATACTTATACGTTTTTTAACAACACGGACACTTGTTCATAAATGTATGTATGGGGCAGCTTGTTTAAACGCTATCTAAACTGTTATCAAATACATTCATTGGCTCTTATATATATGATCTAACTTGATTTTACTTCTTGAATATATGATTTTATGTGATCTTCTTTTGCCTATTAATTGGGAGACGTCCCTTTAATATTGTTTTAAATTCAGATCTCAAGATCGTTCTTATATTTGTTTCATATTTTTATAAAGTATATAATCCTAACCATAGTGGCTATTTCTTTCTTTCTTTTTATAAGTTCTCAACACCGTATTATATAACACTATATATATAGGTGGACACATCCTTTGACACCTGTGAAAAATTCACACCCCTAGTTACTCATTTTAGAGGTCTCCACACCGTGTTGTATTACACAATTTAAATATTATAATAGGTATAAACACATAGGTGAACATAATTCTTGACACTATCGATAATATTTCACACGCTTAGACAATTCTTTGTCACACTACATATTAAAACACACTTCTATATATATTTGCAGCGCACCTATCACTCCTAGTTGTGTAACACTATCGTTTTTTGAAAAAACGAAGGATCTTTCTTTTTGTTAGGTGTTTGGTATTTTTAACTGCCAGCGCACTACTATACCCCCTCTTTTTTATATTTATTTACATGAAAAACACAAATATATTCAATAAAATGTCCTTAAAGGGACATGAAATCCATATTTTTTCTTTCATGATTTAGAAAGAGCATGCAATTTTAAACAGCTTTCTAATTTACTTATATTATCAAATTTGCTTCATTCTCTTGATATCCTTTGCTGAAAAGCATATCTAGATAGGCTCATTAGCTGCTGATTGGTGGTTGCACATAGATGCCTCGTGTGATTGGCTTACCCATGTACATGGCTATTTCTTCAACAATGGATATCTAAAGAATAAAGAGATTTAGATAATACAAGTAAATTGGAAAGTTGTTTAAAATTGTATTCTCTATCTGAATCATGCAATAACATTTTGGAGTTTAATGTCCCTTTAATAACCACTGGTGGTAAAAAAAAAAGGCCTCACAGTCCTAGGTATAAAAAAGATGTAGATTCTCTTAAAAGCCTTGTGTTTGACCTGACAGTATTAGTGTGTTTTCTTTTTATTCCATAAGTTCTGATTCAGTTAAGCCCAAAGACTTCTCTCTAGCCTGCACATTGACAGAAGATCCGGCAAAAACTACAGGGAATCCCCACATCCACCAGACAGCTGACTACAACAGAGAGATCAGGTGACCTCCAGAAACACACAACAGACCCCACAAGTACACAGAATGCTGATGGGGTGTTATTAAGGACATTTTATTGAATATATTTGTGTTTTTCATGTAAATAAATATAACACATTCGGCTAGATTCCGAGTTTGGCGTTAGGCTTAAAAAGCAGCGTTGGCTGGTCCTAACGCTGCTTTTTAACGCCCGCTGGTATTACGAGTTTCCGTAACGCCACAAAAATATCCATCTCCGCTCAAATCATTAACGTAAACCCAGACCCAGTAGTTAACCATATACTGCTAAAAACAAATCCACGAATCACTCCAAAAACATTACAGAAACTACACTTACACTCAAACAAACACTACACAATAATTATTTTTAAAATGTTATAATTTCATGTCAAAATAGAACGGATCGAAGTTATGAGATCTCGGTTGTTTGAAAAAAAAGACATACAAATCCATTTTCCATTGACTTACATAGACAGATGGGAACATACACTCATATAGCTACATCTAACTTCAAATATTATCACATACACTAATCGATACATACAAACAATATACAGCACATTACCTACACAAAACAGATTTTTAGTAGGAAATAAACACGATTTAGCTAATTTTTTCACACCAAAACATGACACTTTACTCTCAAAACAAGTGTTGGATTTTATTTCTCAACAAATTTGCCTAACGCACATAAAAAGCATAGACAAGAAAACTCGTAATACCAGCGTTACAATTGTGAAACTAACTAATTCTTTCTTGTGTTAGTCCTGCTATGACAAATAGATCAAGAAATTACTATTTCCCTATGGAGTTATGGCTTTTACCTGTGTGAAATTCACTACAACATCAAATTGTAATAAATTTACATTATATCAACTACAAATCACCATCAACAATACGAAATCTTTTTGATAAATTACATTATATTTAAACGGACAGAAAAATATTTTTCACATTTCATTATTCACAAACAGTAGACAATTGGAAACACGTCTCATTTACCTCTATTATAGCATTTCATTTATTCAACTCATATGCTTGCCTGAACAGCATATCTACATAAGCTCAACACATGATCATTAATAGATGCACATACATGACTTTTGTCATTCACTCATACATGTTCATTGATATTCTGGGGGAAAACCACATATAAACAATGAACACATTTGCATCATACAACTACATTGGAAGGTTGCTTAACATTAGATTCTCTCTATGGGGGGTAGTTATCAAGCCGTCTACTTTCCTGGCTTCGCCGGCCCAATACGCCCGCCTAAGCTCACCTCACATCGCCACCGCGGACCTGAAAAAATACGCCTAAGTTATCAAATAAAGCTGTCAAAAAGCCGCGGGGCGATGAGCAGCGGACTGTGAGAGTTATCACTCATCCGATCTCGCTGCCCTTCGGCTTTTTCCCAGCTTTATTGCTAGCCTGTCACTGAGCACTCACACTAAACTACACTGTTCTATCCCTATACCGGTGCCCCCGGAGCCCCCCGCAACTAAATAAAGTTACTAACCCCTAAACCGCCGCTCCTAGACCCTGCCGCAACTCTTATAAATGTATTAACCCCTAAACCGCCGCTCCTAGACCCCGCCGCAACTCTTATAAATGTATTAACCCCTAAACCGCCGCTCCCGGACACCGCTGCCACCTACAGTATACCTAGTAACCCCTATCCTGCCCCCCCTACACCGTTGCCCTCTATTATAAAGTTATTAACCCCTATCCTGCTGATCCCGCACCTCTCCGCAACTAAATAAATAGTTTAACCCCTAAACCGCCGCTCCCTGAACCCGCCGCAACCTATATTAAACCTATTGACCCCTATCCTGCCCCCCCTACACCGTCGTCACCTATAATAAATTTATTAACCCCTAATCTGCCTCCCCTACACCGTCGCCCCCTATAATAAATTTATTAACCCCTATCCTGCCCCCCACTACGCCGCCACCACTGTAATAAAATTATTAACCCCTAAACCTAAGTCTAACCCTAACCCTAACGCCCCCCTAACTTAAATATTAATTAAATAAAACTAAATAATATTTTTATTATTAACTAAATGAATCCTATTTAAAACTAAATACTTACCTATAAAATAAACCCTAATATAGCTACAATATAAATAATAATTATATTCTAGCTATTTTAGGATTTATTTTTATTTTACAGGTACCTTTCAATTTATTTTAACTAGGTACAATAGCTATTAAATAGTTATTAACTATTTAATAGCTTACCTAGCTAAAATAAACTGAAATTTACCTGTAAAATAAATCCTAACCTAAGTTACAATTACACCTAACACTACACTATACTTTAATAAATTATTCCTATTTAAAAATAAATACTTACCTGTAAAATAAACCCTAAGATAGCTACAATATAATTAATACTTATATTGTAGCTATCTTAGGATTTATATTTATTTTACAGGTAACTTTGTAATTATTTTAGCTAGTTAGAATAGTTATTAAATAGTTATTAACTATTTAATAACTACCTAGCTAAAAGAAATACAAAATTACCTGTAAAATAAATCCTAACCTAAGTTACAATTAAACCTAATACTACACTATCATTAAATTAATTAAATAAACTACCTACAAATAACTACAATTAAATTCAATTACATAAACTAACTAAAGTACAAAAATAAAAAAAAACTAAGTTACAAAAAATAAAAAAATAAGTTACAAACATGTTAAAAATATTACAACAATTTTAAGCTACTTACACCTAATCTAAGCCCCCTAATAAAATAACAAACCCCCCCCCAAATAAAAAAATGCCCTACCCTATTCTAAATTAAATAAAGTTCAAAGCTCTTTTACCTTACCAGCCCTTAAAAGGGCCATTTGTGGGGGCATGCCCCAAAGAAAACAGCTCTTTTGCCTGTAAAAGAAAAATACAACCCCCCCAACATTAAAACCCACCACCCACATACTCTTAATCTAACCCAAACCCCCCTTACAAAAACCTAACACTAATGCCCTGAAGATCATCCTACCTTGTCTTCACTCAGCCGAGCAGCGATGGAACCGAAGTGGACATCCGGAGCGGAAGAAGTTAATCCTCCAAGCGGCGCTGAAGAAATCTTCCATCCGATGAAGTCATCATCCAGGCGGCGCTGAAGAAAAGTCTTCGATCCGGCCGATGTCATCTTCAAAGAGGCGCTGAAGAGGTCTTCTATCCGGGCGAAGTCATCTTCCAAGCCGGGTCTTGAATCTTCCTTCCGCCGACGCGGAACGTCCTTCTTCACCGACGGACTACGACGAATGAAGGCTCCTTTAAGGGACGTCATCCAAGATGGCGTCCCCTCAATTCCGATTGGCTGATAGGATTCTATCAGCCAATCGGAATTAAGGTAGGAAAATTCTGATTGGCTGATGGAATCAGCCAATCAGATTCAAGTTCAATCCGATTGGCTGATCCAATCAGCCAATCAGATTGAGCTTGCATTCTATTGGCTGATCAGAACAGCCAATAGAATGCGAGCTCAATCTGATTGGCTGATTCCATCAGCCAATCAGATTTTTCCTACCTTAATTTCGATTGGCTGATAGAATCCTATCAGCCAATCGGAATTGAGGGGACGCCATCTTGGATGACGTCCCTTAAAGGAGCCTTCATTCGTCGTAGTCCGTCGGTGAAGAAGGAGGTTCCGCGTCGGCGGAAGGAAGATTCAAGACCCGGCTTGGAAGATGACTTCGCCCGGATAGAAGACCTCTTCAACGCCTCTTTGAAGATGACATCGGCCGGATCAAAGACTTTTCTTCAGCGCCGCCTGGATGATGACTTCATCGGATGGAAGATTTCTTCAGCGCCGCTTGGAGGATTAACTTCTTCCGCTCCGGATGTCCACTTCGGTTCCATCGCTGCTCAGCTGAGTGAAGACAAGGTAGGATGATCTTCAGGGGATTAGTGTTAGGTTTTTGTAAGGGGGGTTTGGGTTAGATTAGGGGTATGTGGGTGGTGGGTTTTAATGTTGGGGGGGTTGTATTTTTCTTTTACAGGCAAAAGAGCTGTTTTCTTTGGGGCATGCCCCCACAAATGGCCCTTTTAAGGGCTGGTAAGGTAAAAGAGCTTTGAACTTTATTTAATTTAGAATAGGGTAGGGCATTTTTTTATTTGGGGGGGTTTGTTATTTTATTAGGGGGCTTAGATTAGGTGTAAGTAGCTTAAAATTGTTGTAATATTTTTAACATGTTTGTAACTTATTTTTTTACTTTTTGTAACTTAGCTTTTTTTATTTTTTGTACTTTAGTTAGTTTATGTAATTGTATTTAATTGTAGTTATTTGTAGGTAGTTTATTTAATTAATTTAATGATAGTGTAGTATTAGGTTTAATTGTAACTTAAGTTAGGATTTATTTTACAGGTAATTTTGTATTTCTTTTAGCTAGGTAGTTATTAAATAGTTAATAACTATTTAATAACTATTCTAACTAGCTAAAATAAATACAAAGTTACCTGTAAAATAAATATAAATCCTAAGATAGCTACAATATAATTATTAATTATATTGTAGCTATCTTAGGGTTTATTTTACAGGTAAGCATTTATTTTTAAATAGGAATAATTTATTAAAGTATAGTGTACTGTTAGGTGTAATTGTAACTTAGGTTAGGATTTATTTTACAGGTAAATTTCAGTTTATTTTTACTAGATAGCTATTAAACAGTTAATAACTATTTAATAGCTATTGTACCTAGTTAAAACAAATTGAAAGGTACCTGTAAAATAAAAATAAATCCTAAGATAGCTAGAATATAATTATTATTTATATTGTAGCTATATTAGGGTTTATTTTATAGGTAAGTATTTAGTTTTAAATAGGATTCATTTAGTTAATAAGAGTTAATTTATTTAGATTTATTTAATTAATATTTAAGTTAGGGGGGCGTTAGGGTTAGGGTTAGACTTAGGTTTAGGGGTTAATAATTTTATTACAGTGGCGGCGGCGTAGTGGGGGGCAGGATAGGGGTTAATACATTTATTATAGGTGGCGACGGTGTAGGGGGGGCAGATTAGGGGTTATTAAATTTATTATAGGTGGCGACGGTGTAGGGGGGGTAGCATAGGGGTTAATACATTTAATATAGGTTGCGGCGGGTTCAGGGAGCGGCGGTTTAGGGGTTAATACATTTATTATAGTTGCGGTGGGTTCCGGGAGTGGCAGTTTAAGGGTTAATATGTATAGAGTAGCTTGCGGTGGGCTCCGGGAGCGGCGGTTTAGGGGGTAATAACTTTATTTAGTTGCGGCGGTGTAAGGGGGGCAGATTAGTGGTGTTTAGACTCGGGGTACATGTTAGGGTGTTAGGTGTAGACAGCTCCCATAGGAATGAATGGGATGTCTGTCAGCAGCGAACTTGTACTTTCGCTATGGTCAGACTCCCATTGATTCCTATGGGATCCGCCGCCTCCAGGGGTGGCGGTTTGAAAACCAGGTACGCTGGGCCGTAAAAGTGCCGAGCGTACCTGCTAGTTTTTTGATAACTAGCAAAAGTAGTGAGAATGTGCCGCACTTGTGTGCGGAACATCTGGAGTGACGTAAGAATCGATCTGTGTCGGACTGAGTCCGGCGGATCGAAGCTTACGTCACAAAATTCTACTTTTGCCGGTCTCGAGCCTTTGATAACTAAGGTGTATCAGCCTCGCCACAAATATGCTGCGGAATTCCAGCGTATTTGAGGTTGACGGCTTGATAACTAGGCCCCTATGAATCATGAAACATAAAATATGGATTTACTGTCCCTTTAACATCACGATTCACTCAGAATATACCATTAGGAATTACGTACATTAATAACATATCATTAGAACATATTACAGCTGTCACTTTTTTTGGAAGGAACAACAATGCTATACTGTTTTATATAAATCAGCATATGTGGGAGAGAATCACAATATATACGTATATGTACATAACACGCATCACACAACAATAAAGCACACATTTATATTTTTAATCATCACACAAAAAGAATGTTGTAAAATACAAAAAGAGAATGAAGATTTGCTAACTAGACAGGCAGGTTGCTAATATTATGACGTCATTATAAGCTTCAACCATACAGATTACAGCTTTAGGACTGTACCACGCCTTTCAGAAGTTTCTCACTCAATACTACAATATTACATATATGTAAATGAGAGTTTGGAAGATCTTCATTTTTATTGCGATTTTAATGGGACGTGTACAATATTGACATCTCGCAAATCACTTATATATACAATACTGCAGATTCAGCTGGAAGATCGTCAATATTATTGCGATTTTGATAGGATGCGTAAAATATTGACATCTCGCCAATCACTTATATATAGAATATTACAGATGTCAGCAGTTACTTTATCGTTTACAAACAATATTGCAGCAACATTGATCAATTAGATTCTATGCCATGTCTATGCACATTATACACAACTAAGCACTTTCATTCATGTTAGCGTGGACCTGTGCTTTTTACTATAAGATCACATTTAATAAGTATTTTTTACGCATATGAACAAACATTACGAAGGTGCACTGTGTATGTTATATTTTACACTTTCACATAGCGCTTCATTGGGGGGAAACAAAATTTAAGCAAACAACTAAAAATAATGCCCACTTTGAAAACATTTGCGCTGCTCACATACAATCAAGTGAATACAATCAGCAATCATTACGAACACGCTACCATTGGACATATTGCACTATAAATCCCCAAAACAACATGGCCAAAGCGTCCCTTGTGATCGACATTGTATCAAATCGCTTTTGTGTTTTTACATACCTTGTTACTCCTTGTGTGTTTGCTCTGCTGTTTGGCTTTGTGCTGCTTAGCTTGGCAAATATGGATAATCCTCAGTTAGCTGCTGCTGGTGCTGTTGCACGAGTGGTGTTCAATAGAATCAGGTGGGCTAGGCATCTCCAAGAGAGATGTAGGGCTCGTCTGGTTAGAGGTCCTCCTGTCCACAGGGTGAGGCCCACCTTAGATAACATGAGCGTCGTCGAGGTTTATGACAAGTATAGGCTCAATCGCGAACAGCTCATTAGCCTTTACGATGTTCTTAAACCTCATATGAAGCCATGGACTGCAATCCCTGGTATTACCAAGTTGCTAAGTTGCATACACGTCCTGGCCTCCGGAAGTTTTAAATCCGGAGATGGGTACATGCATGGGCTGTTTCAGGGTACTTTCTCTGTGGTTTTTGACAACTTTCTGGACGCCATGGTACGAGTCAGTAAGCGTTACATAGGATTCCCTCCAAACGATGGTGATTGGAGGTGCCTGAAGAGAGAATTCTTTGCAATAGCTCGAATGCCCAATGTCTTGGGAGCAATAGATTGCACCCACATTGCGCTGTGTGCTCCAGAAGATGACTTCCGAAATCGCAAACACTTCCATAGTCTCAACGTGCAGCTTGTTTGTGATGCACGGATGTGGATTATGCAGGTGTGTGCAAATTTCGGCAGGGCTTGTCATGATGCCCGCATCCTCAGACAGTCATCCCTGTGGCGGGAGTTTGAGGGCAGACAGTTCCCCCTGGGTGGCTCGTTGGTGAGTACATGTGCACAACATGGTTAAGTAGATATGTAGCATGTCTTAGCTTAAATGGGCAGCTCTAGGATGCAATTTAACCGTTTCTTTCTCTTTTAGCAAATGTCTGGTTTATGCGAAATATGCATAGGTAGCATGTCAGCTTAAACGGGCAGATAGAGAATGCGCTTTAACCATGTCATTGTCTCTTTCCGCAAATGTCTAGTTTTAGCTCCAAACAGATATGTAGCATGTCTTAGCTTAAATGGGCAGCTCTAGGATGCAAGTTAACCATTTCTTTCTCTTTTAGCAGATGTCTGGTTTATGTGAAATACGCATAGGTAGCATGTCTTAGCTTAAATGGGCAGATAGAAAAAGCGCTTTAACCATGTCATTGTCTCTTTCCGCAAATGTCTAGTTTTAGCTCCAAACAGATATGTAGCATGTCTTAGCTTAAATGATCAGCTCTAGGATGCAATTTAACCGTTTCTTTCTCTTTTAGCAAATGTCTGGTTTATGCGAAATACGCATAGGTAGCATGTCTTAGCTTAAATGGGCAGATAGAGAATGCGCTTTAACCATGTCATTGTCTCTTTCCACAAATGTCTAGTTTTAGCTCCAAACAGATATGTAGCATGTTTTAGCTTAAATGGGCAGCTCTAGAATGCAATTTAACCATTTCTTTCTCTTTTAGCAAATGTCTGGTTTATGCGAAATACGCATAGGTAGCATGTCTTAGCTTAAATGGGCAGATAGAGAATGCGCTTTAACCATGTCATTGTCTCTTTCTGCAAATGTCTAGTTTTAGCTCCAAACAGATATGTAGCATGTCTTAGCTTAAATGGGCAGCTCTAGGAAGCAATTTAACCATTTCTTTCTCTTTTAGAAAATGTCTGGTTTATGTGAAATACGCATAGGTAGCATGTCTTAGCTTAAATAGGCAGATAGAGAATGCGCTTTAACCATGTCATTGTCTCTTTCTGCAAATGTCTAGTTTTAGCTCCAAACAGATATGTAGCATGTCTTAGCTTAAATGGGCAGCTCTAGGATGCAAGTTAAGCATTTCTTTCTCTTTTAGCAAATGTCTGGTTTATGTGAAATATGCATAGGTAGCATGTCTTAGCTTAAATGGGCAGATAGAGAAAGCGCTTTAACCATGTCATTGTCTCTTTCCACAAATGTCTAGTTTTAGCTCCAAACAGATATGTAGCATGTCTTAGCTTAAATGGGCAGCTCTAGGATGCAATTTAACCATTTCATTCTCTTTTAGCAAATGTCTGGTTTATGCGAAATACGCATAGGTAGCATGTCTTAGCTTAAATGGGCAGATAGAGAATGCGCTTTAACCATGTCATTGTCTCTTTCCGCAAATGTCTAGTTTTAGCTCCAAACAGATATGTAGCATGTCTTAGCTTAAATGGGCAGCTCTAGGATGCAATTTAACCATTTCATTATCTTTTAGCAAATGTCTGGTTTATACGAAATACGCATAGGTAGCATGTCTTAGCTTAAATGGGCAGATAGAGAATGCGCTTTAACCATGTCATTGTCTCTTTCCGCAAATGTCTAGTTTTAACTCCAAACAGATATGTAGCATGTCTTAGCTTAAATGGGCAGCTCTAGGAAGCAATTTAACCATTTCTTTCTCTTTTAGCAAATGTCTGGTTTATGTGAAATACACATAGGTAGCATGTCTTAGCTTAATGGGGCGGATAGAGAATGCGCTTTAACCATGTCATTGTCTCTTTCCCCAAATGTCTAGTTTTAGCTCCAAACAGATATGTAGCATGTCTTAGCTTAAATGGGCAGCTCTAGGATGCAATTTAACCGTTTCTTTCTATTTAAGTAAATGTCTGGTTTATGCGAATGACGCCTAGGTAGCATGTCAGCTTAAATAGGCAGATAGAGAATGCGCTTTAACCATGTCATTGTCTCTTTCCGCAAATGTCTAGTTTTAGCTCCAAACAGATATGTAGCATGTCTTAGCTTAAATGGGCAGCTCTAGGATGCAATTTAACCATTTCTTTATCTTTTAGCAAATGTCTGGTTTATACGAAATACGCATAGGTAGCATGTCTTAGCTTAAATGGGCAGATAGAGAATGCGCTTTAACCATGTCATTGTCTCTTTCCGCAAATGTCTAGTTTTAACTCCAAACAGATATGTAGCATGTCTTAGCTTAAATGGGCAGCTCTAGGATGCAATTTAACCATTTCTTTCTCTTTTAGCAAATGTCTGGTTTATGCGAAATACGCATAGGTAGCATGTCTTAGCTTAAATGGGCAGATAGAGAATGAGCTTTAACCATGTCATTATCTCTTTCCGCAAATGTCTAGTTTTAGCTCCAAACAGATATGTAGCATGTCTTAGCTTAAATGGGTAGATCTAGGATGCAATTTAACTATTTCATTCTCTTTTAGCAAATGTCTGGTTTATGCAAAATATGCATAGGTAGCATGTCCTAGCTTAAATTGGCAGATAGAGAATGCGATTTAAACATATAATTTTTCTTTAATGAAAATGTTTATTTTAGGTGATTTTCGTGTACACAAATTAATTGTATTTTAATATAATAATTTGAACGATATTTTTAATATTTGTCATTTTGTTATGTTCATTATTTATAGGTGATTCGGGTTACATGAGCCGGCCTTGGCTCATTACGCCGTTACGTAACCCCACGGACGAGGCCCAGGAGCACTACAATCGGGCGCACAAGTGGACTAGGTCTGTAGTGGAGAGGATGTTTGGGCTCCTCAAAATGAGACTAAGATGCCTAGACAGGTCTGGAGGAGCCCTCCAATACAGCCCTAGTAAGGTGGCGAAAATCATTATAGCCTGCAGTGTCCTGCATAAAATTGCACAGTGGGCTGGGATGCTGCAGGCCGTCCAGGTGCCCCGTGACCTCCTCCAAGATGAGGAGGACGAGACTGTTCTAGAGGGGCCATTCCGGGATGAGGTGCTCAATGTCAGAGCAAACATCATCAACCGCCACTTCAGACAGTAAATAATAGAAGTTATATAGGAGTATTGCTAATATGTTTGAATTTTAGGGAAATGAGAAGTAGAGAATTGTGCAAACATGTTAGGATTGTTCATCAAATGATTATAATATTATAGGTAATTCATACATCATATGATTCTGGCATTGGGTCCTGTAATGACTTCGCCACCTGGTTTTTAAAGACAACATCAGCTGGTAAGTATAAACAATGTATGGACTGTGGCTGGCGGGAATTTTGCACAATCAGCCATCATATGGCATACATTTTAAAAAGTAGTATTTAGTTTACATATTACTAGATTTTTGAATACTCAGAAAGGGATCCTCTAGCAAGACTATATGGTTCAAAGTCATATTCAAAGTCACACATCAGAGGTTAGGTCTGCACAATGGATGACTCATCTTCACACTTGATAGAACATAACACAAGATGCTACACAGGCTTAGTAAGATAGTGATATAAATAGTTTCAGAAATGGGGGGGTGCAGAACTAAGTCACACACTTCTATTAATTATTTGATTTACACTTTTTCTGCCATTAGGGAGATGACTTCATCTAAAGACTGAAAGTGAAGAATTCAAGACTGAAAGTGAAGAATTTAAGACTGAAAGTGAAGAATCCCAGACTGAAAGTGAAGAATCCCAGATTGAAAGTCATGAATACCAATGTGATCATATCTGGCATTGTCTTTCAAATGTGCTGACCTTGAAAACCATACAAAGACACGTTCACATGGTAAGTGGCAACAATTTTATGGACCAAGACTGTGGATGCATCCTATTGGAGACACTTAGATTTATTTAATTGTTTTAGATGGTATTTCACAATCCTATATTTTGAAAATGATGAATAAGACACCTAATGAAGATTATTATTATTTTGAAGATAATTGCCTTTCAAAGACCATACATCCAGGTTAGTTTGCACAATGCATGCTATTTATGAATCACAGGAGGAAGAATGTTAAAATAATTAGAAATATATACATGTCCTATATTAGAATATGTTTATTTTTTATACATTACCCCTACTTTGTGCTAGAGAGGACTCAGATTCTGGCCAATACATTTTATAGTTGATATAGAGGTATATTATTTGAAGGGACATTAAATATTACATTCAATTATGTTCCTCATACAATCCAATATAAAAATATTTATAAAATGTCATATGCATTATTCTGTCTAAATTTAAATGATAATGTTTAATTTGAATATTGATTAAACAATATAATGGTATTAATTTCAAATTATGGATAGATATAGATTTCAGGTATGAACCTGTTTTTAATATCAAGACCAAAAAATACATGTTAGAGCATAGACACAAGATGATTTAACAATTATTAGATTTAAGGACTATTTTAAGACCTGTGTTCATTAAATAACCTAAATGACTAATGTTTTTAATATTTTTTTCTTTCTTTTTCAGAGTTTCATCTGTGATGAATTACCTTTTTCTTTTTTTTTGTCAATAAATTTATTTTCATACTATATATTTTTCTTTTTCATTTTTTAAAATACATATTCTTTGAGACATAGCTCTATCACAGTAAGATAAAAAGAAATATATCCATCTAATATTCTGACATGTAAACAAAATATTAGTCCCATGACTGTTAAAGTCATCTATTTGACAAGCACATGCCTGATATCAAATATACTAATTTTGGTTAATGTATTGAATGTAAATTAGCAACACAGCTTATTCATATAATGTTAAAGTCAAGTATCTTACAAAATTGAATTTGGAGTTAAATACATCTATCTATGCTTCTATTGTGTGATTCATAGATATTAAAATCATAAAATGTTTATGACGAGGATATGTAGTCTAAATTATACAGAACAACTTTGTTCATTTCACTTTTAAGAAATGAAAGTGTTTAACTTTCATTAAAGTGACAGTGTAGTTGAATGTTAGATTTACATTTTAATCTCTGTAATCTTCCTTAGGTATCCAAAAACATTTTTACACTAAATATAGGTTATTCTGCTTTAATTATTTTTTAGGTAATATGTTCTAAATTATCAGTAAATAAGAAGTAAGTTAATTTAACATTTATACCAAGCTAGTTATTGTATGCCATATTGATTACTTTTCAGCTATAGTGGAGTCATTTGAAGGGTCAGTTAAAGGGACAGTACACTGTAAAATTGTTTTTATATTAATGTATTGTCAATTACTTGTTAAACCAGCTGCAGAGTATAAAATGTATAAGAAATTGCATTTTCAGGTTTATTTGTGTAAATGAAGTAGCTGGTTTTGTGCTTTTAAACCACAGCCTATTACAATGGGTTGAGCTTCAGGTAATATCATATCTCATTATGTTATCACTTTGTGTACACACACTTGCTTCCTTATCTTATATTTGATTGGAAAACTAAAGCTCAATACATAGAGAAAACAAAGGAAAATTATCATTTTATTACTTAACTATCCTGCGAGTTTAATTTCTTCTGCTGGCTGTGTTTACATAGGCCTAGATTTAGAGTTCGGCGGTAGATGGGCTGTTAACGCTACGCAGGCTTTTTTCTGGCTGCACCATAAAATTAACTCTGGTATCGAGAGTCCAAAAAAATGCTGCGTTAGGCTCAAAAAAAGGAGCGTAGAGCATTTTTACCGCAAATGCAACTCTCGATACCAGAGTTGCTTACGGACGCGGCCAGCCTCAAAACGTGCTCGGGCACGATTCCCCCATAGGAAACAATGGGGCTGTTTGAGCTGAAAAAAAACCTAACACCTGCAAAAAAGCAGCGTTCAGCTCCTAACGCAGCCCCATTGTTTCCTATGGGGAAACACTTCCTACGTCTGCTCCTAACACTCTAACATGAACCCCGAGTCTAAACACCCCTAACCTTACACTTATTAACCCCTAATCTGCCGCCCCCGCTATCGCTGACCCCTGCATTATATTATTAACCCCTAATCTTCCGCTCCGTAAACCGCCGCAACTTACATTATCCCTATGTACCCCTAATCTGCTGCCCCTAACACCGCCGACCCCTATATTATATTTATTAACCCCTAACCTGCCCCCCACAACGTCGCCGCCAGCTACTTACAATAATTAACCCCTAATCTGCCGACCGCAAAGCGCCGCCACCTACGTTATCCTTATGTACCCCTAATCTGCTGCCCCTAACACCGCCGACCCCTATATTATATTTATTAACCCCTAATCTGCCCCCCTCAACGTCGCCGACACCTGCCTACACTTATTAACCCCTAATCTGCCTCACTAACCCTATCATAAATAGTATTAACCCCTAATCTGCCCTCCCTAACATCGCCGACACCTAACTTCAATTATTAACCCCTAATCTGACGACCGGAGCTCACCGCTACTAGAATAAATGGATTAACCACTAAAGCTAAGTCTAACCCTAACACTAACACCCCCCTAAGTTAAATATAATTTAAATCTAACGAAATTAATTAACTCTTATTAAATAAATTATTCCTATTTAAAGCTAAATACTTACCTGTAAAAAAAATCCTAATATAGCTACAATATAAATTATAATTACATTGTAGCTATTTTAGGATTAATATTTATTTTACAGGCAACTTTGTAATTATTTTAACCAGGTACAATAGCTATTAAATAGTTAAGAACTATTTAATAGTTACCTAGTTAAAATAATAACAAAATTACCTGTAAAATAAGTCCTAACCTAAGTTATAATTAAACCTAACACTACCCTATCAATAAATTAATTAAATAAAATACCTACAATTACCTACAATAAAACCTAACACTACACTATCAATAAATAAATTAAATACAATTTCTACAAATAACTACAATTACATAAACTAACTAAAGTACAAAAAATAAAAAAGAACTAAGTTACAAAAAATAAAAAAATATTTACAAACATAAGAAAAATATTACAACAATTTTAAACTAATTACACCTACTCTAAGCCCCCTAATAAAATAACAAAGACCCCCAAAATAAAAAAATTCCCTACCCTATTCTAAATTAATACATTTAAAAGCTCTTTACCTTACCAGCCCTGAACAGGGCCCTTTGCGGGGCATGCCCCAAGAAAATCAGCTCTTTTGCCTGTAAAAAAAAACATACAATACCCCGCCCCAACATTACAACCCACCACCCACATACCCCTAATCTAACCCAAACCCCCCTTAAATAAACCTAACACTAAGCCCCTGAAGATCTTCCTACCTTGTCTTCACCATACCAGGTTCACCGATCCATCCTGGCATCCGGTGCTGAAGAGGTCCAGAAGAGGCTCCAAAGTCTTCCTCCTATCCGGCAAGAAGAGGACATCCGGACCGGCAAACATCTTCATCCAAGCTGCATCTTCGATCTTCTTCCATCCGGTGCGGAGCGGGTCCATGTTGAAGCATCCGACGCGGATCCATCCTCTTCTTCCGGCGTCTCCCGACGAATGACGGTTCCTTTAAGGGACGTCATCCAAGATGGCGTCCCTCGAATTCCGATTGGCTGATAGGATTCTATCAGCCAATCGGAATTAAGGTAGGAATATTCTGATTGGCTGATGGAATCAGCCAATCAGAATCAAGTTCAATCCGATTGGCTGATCCAATCAGCCAATCAGATTGAGCTCGCATTCTATTGGCTGATCGGAACAGCCAATAGAATGCGAGCTCAATCTGATTGGCTGATTGGATCAGCCAATCGGATTGAACTTGATTCTGATTGGCTGATTCCATCAGCCAATCAGAATATTCCTACCTTAATTCCGATTGGCTGATAGAATCCTATCAGCCAATCGGAATTCGAGGGACGCCATCTTGGATGACGTCCCTTAAAGGAACCGTCGGGAGACGCCGGAAGAAGAGGATGGATCCGCGTCGGATGCTTCAACATGGACCCGCACCGGATGGAAGAAGATTGAAGATGCATCTTGGATGAAGATGTTTGCCGGTCCGGATGTCCTCTTCTTGCCGGATAGGAGGAAGACTTTGGAGCCTCTTCTGGACCTCTTCAGCACCGGATGCCAGGACGGATCGGTGAACCTGGTATGGTGAAGACAAGGTAGGAAGATCTTCAGGGGCTTAGTGTTAGGTTTATTTAAGGGGGGTTTGGGTTAGATTAGGGGTATGTAGGTGGTGGGTTGTAATGTTGGGGCGGGGTATTGTATGTTTTTTTTTACAGGCAAAAGAGCTGATTTTCTTGGGGCATGTCCTGCAAAGGGCCCTGTTCAGGGCTGGTAAGGTAAAAGAACTTTTAAATTTATTAATTTAGAATAGGGTAGGGAATTTTTTTATTTTGGGGGTCTTTGTTATTTTATTAGGGGGCTTAGAGTAGGTGTAATTAGTTTAAAATTGTTGTAATATTTTTCTTATGTTTGTAAATATTTTTTTATTTTTTGTAACTTAGTTCTTTTTTATTTTTTGTACTTTAGTTAGTTTATGTAATTGTAGTTATTTGTAGAAATTGTATTTAATTTATTTATTGATAGTGTAGTGTTAGGTTTTATTGTAGGTAATTGTATGTATTTTATTTAATTAATTTATTGATAGGGTAGTGTTAGGTTTAATTATCACTTAGGTTAGGACTTATTTTACAGGTAATTTTGTTATTATTTTAACTAGGTAACTATTAAATAGTTCTTAACTATTTAATAGCTATTGTACCTGGTTAAAATAATTACAAAGTTGCCTGTAAAATAAATATTAATCCTAAAATAGCTATAATGTAATTATAATTTATATTGTAGCTATATTAGGATTTATTTTACAGGTAAGTATTTAGCTTTAAATAGGAATAATTTATTTAATAAGAGTTAATTAATTTCGTTAGATTTAAATTATATTTAATTTAGGGGGGTGTAAGTGTTAGAGGGTTAGACTTAGCTTTAGGGGTTAATACATTTATTAGAATAGCGGCGAGATTCGGTCGTCAGATTAGGGGTTAATGTTTGAAGTTAGGTTTCGGCGATGTTAGGGAGGGCAGATTAGGGGTTAATACTATTTATGATAGGGTTAGTGAGGCGGATTAGGGGTTAATAACTTTATTATAGTAGCGCTCAGGTCCGCTCGGCAGATTAGGGGTTAATAAGTGTAGGCAGGTGTTGGCGACGTTGAGGGGGGCAGATTAGGGGTTAATAAATATAATATAGGGGTCGGCGGTGTTAGGGGCAGCAGATTAGGGGTACATAAGGATAACGTAGGTGGCGGCGCTTTGCGGTCGGCAGATTAGGGGTTAATTATTGTAGGTAGCTGGCGGCGACGTTGTGGGGGGCAGATTAGGGGTTAATAAATATAATACAGGGGTCGGCGGTGTTAGGGGCAGCAGATTAGGGGTACATAGCTATAATGTAGGTGGCGGCGCTTTGCGGGTGGCAGATTAGGGGTTAATTATTGTAGGTAGTTGGCGGCGACGTTGTGGGGGGCAGATTAGGGGTTAATAAATATAATACAGGGGTCGGCGGTGTTAGGGGCAGCAGACTAGGGGTACATAAGTATAACGTCGGTGGCGGTCGGCAGATTAGGGGTTAAAAAAATTTAATCGAGTTGCGGCGATGTGGGGGGACCTCGGTTTAGAGGTACATAGGTAGTTTATGGGTGTTAGTGTACTTTAGGGTACAGTAGTTAAGAGCTTTATGAACCGGCGTTAGCCCAGAAAGCTCTTAACTCCTGCTTTTTTCCTGCGGATGGAGTTTTGTCGTTAGAGCTCTAACGCTCACTTCAGAAACGACTCTAAATACCGGAGTTAGGAAGATCCCATTGAAAAGATAGGATACGCAATTGACGTAAGGGGATCTGCGGTATGGAAAAGTCGCGGCTGAAAAGTGAGCGTTAGACCCTATTTTGAGTGACTCCAAATACCGGCGGTAGCCTAAAACCAGCGTTAGGAGCCTCTAACGCTGGTTTTCACGGCTACCGCCGAACTCTAAATCTAGGCCTTAGGCTTTTCAATAGCTGAGACTCCAGTATCAAAACTTTCAGTATAGGTTGGGAAACCACAAGCTAAATCAGCTATTTCAAAGGCCAGAATAGGGGTAAAGGAGCTACTTGTAAACAATGTAATACACTTTGGCAGGTAAAATGGATCATTGGGAACAAATTAAACGGGAGAACATTTTTGGGTGAACTGTCCCTTTAACTATAGATATATCCAAAGATAATTTATAGCAATTATACTCCTTACCTGTTGGATAGATATCACATATCTATAGGTATTTTCATTCACCTTTAGTTTATTTCTACAATGTTAACTCCACATATTCCTAATGGTTTTGTCCTTAAAGGGTCATTCCAACAAAATTTCATTTAGTGAATCAGAGATAATACAAATCATCTTTTAAAACAACATTTAAATTTACTTCTATTATCTAATTATATTCAGTCTTTAGATATCCTTTGTTAAAGACAATGACATAAGGCATCTATGTGCAACCACCAATCAGCAGTAACAGAGCCTATCTAGATATGGTTTTCAGACAAGAATATCAAGCGAAAAAAGCTAATGAGATAATCGAACTAAATATGACATTGTTTTAACATTGTATTATCCATCTAAATCAGTAAAGAACATATAGCTTAATGTCCCTTTAAGGTAAAGCTGTATAAATACAGCCATTTGAAGATATTTCATTCACAGTGGGGCAAACAATACAGAAGGTAATACAAATATGCTTTATTCTCATGTTATACTAAGTTTGAGAAAGGGAGGTACATAGGTTAATGATCAGCAAAGCATTACTGGGAAATATCTACTTATTTGTGGGTGGCCAACAATGCTTATTAACAATGTTTAGACAGATGTATTTAGATCAAGTTCAAGATTGCATATTATCTCATTAAAGGGACGGTAATTCAAAAGCGTTTCTTTCTGGATTCCTAAATAAAATTTATTTTTAAACATTAAAATTTAATTCTATCATCGATTTTAATTCATTCTTTTGATATTATTTCCTTTACAACCATATCTAGATATGCTCAGTAGCTGAAAATTGGTGGATGCACAGAGATGCCTTGTATGATTGGCTCAACCATGTGCATTTCAATTTCTTCTGTAAAGGATATCTAAAGAATACTCAAAATCGATCGAGTTACATTTTAAATGATAAAAATGTATTCTCTCTCCGGATCATTTTAAGAAAATATTTGTGTGTAATGTCCCTTTAAAAATAAAGACGCCATTGCACAAAAACAGATATGAGCAGATCAGACAAATACAAGCTCGAGGTTTATTTACTAATAATGAACAAATGTGTCTTTTAAAATTTATAAACAGATTATCCAAGTTCTGTCCATTATAACTAGAAATTACACATTTCTGAAATATAGCGTGGGAAACGTATCTTGTAACACGAGATTCGCATCTTTAAAAATTTGAGTCTAATGTCACGCAATAGCACACAATCGATGTGCATTATAAATACATTTAATAGAGCAATGTCAATACTTCACAATAAGTCCCAAAATTTATTTAATAAACAATAAATACATACAATGTTTAATTTTTATTCTTCAAAATTATTGTTATTAAAGAACCTGATCCATATTAAACATCGAAATGTATAAAACATTTACTAATGTGACTGGATTATATTAAAAAAAACAACAAATGTAGACTTTATATATTAATATTTAATGGATCACGTATATTAAATCTGCGTCACACATATCCGCATAACAGTCCTATGAATTACAAATAAGTCTACATGAAAAATGTAGTAACAGCACCCCCAGGAGGTATGTGTATGGAAGTTACTAAGATATGAAACATTAAGGAACTGCCAATCAGAGTTCATCACACAAACATAACTTGAGTCAGTATGGTCTCACAGACATGATAACAAAATTTCAATATTTTATCCAATCAGATGTACAGATACCATGTCCCATGGTGCATCTCATGTTTACTTCACCATATAAAAGTCCATTACACGTTGCCATTTTTGTCAGTTCTCTAATGCCTGCTGGGATATACAGTATATATATATATATATACCAGGCATAACGTCTCCCAGGT
Source organism: Bombina bombina (assembly GCF_027579735.1). Taxonomy (NCBI): domain Eukaryota; kingdom Metazoa; phylum Chordata; class Amphibia; order Anura; family Bombinatoridae; genus Bombina; species Bombina bombina. The sequence continues at coordinate 175,696,941 of NC_069501.1, forward strand.
TCAACAAGCCAGAGAGTGCAGCACTGGTCAACGCCGTCAAGGATTTCTATCCGCAGCTGTTTGGGAACAAGAAGAGGTCGAGGAAGCAGAGCATTAAGAAGGCCCTCTGGGTGTCTATCACCAATGATGTTAATTTGGTGTGTGGCATCCAGAGGACCATGGATCAAATCATGCGGAGGTTCAGGGATATGAGGTTTGCTTCTCAGCAAAAAAGTCGACCACATAAGGGAGTGGGTACAAGCCCGTCCGAGGGATGGAAAGAAAGTTCCACCCCCATGGAAACTGTACCTACTAACTTATGAGGTGACTTTATGCGACCTTCTCAATCTCCGGGTCCCCCGCAGATTTAGATCCTCTCACTCCTCGGCTTCTTCTTCTTCCCTCCCAGCTGCTGGATCTGAAAGTCCTGACCCGGAGGCCAGTGCAGCTGCTTCTCCGTCCGGTGGCCTGGGAGAAGAAGAAAGAGAATCTGAACCAGGTAAATATCTGACTTCATATAATATATTAATATTTGAGTAGATTTGTAAGAAATGTGTATATAGTCATATATTCAACCTATATAGATCTCACAACACACGCTACATATGATGTTTAGATATCTGAATTTAAATTTGTCACACATGAAATAGGAATGATGTTTCTTGCGCTCTACAGAATATGCGTCACAGAGCGAAAATGGTATTGCGCATCCGTGAAATCCCTATCATCCTCTATTTCATACATTGACTATCGAATCAAACCCTAATTCGAAATATTATTTGTTATCATTCAATAATAAAAAATATCCGATTTAAATGTCGTAATACACCCAATTGCAAATATATTTGAAGTCTTTAGAAATTATACTCATCACACTACTATATCCAAATCAATTCTGAATCACGGATGCGCAATTCCGCTTTGAATAATTGCGCAATGATCACGAAAGATAGAATTGTGCACACACGTGAACATGTGTTTGCTGTAACAGTGGCATTGCTTTAGACATGTTGGTCAAATGTATACGTTAATTAGTATATATGGGAAGAATACAGTATCCTTATTTTCAATCTTCTACATTATAAAAGCTATACTAGAAAGATCAAAATAAAAAATGAACTATCTCTATCAATTGATGACAATGCAAGAAGACACAAAATGACTTAAAGCAAAAGTCAACAACATAAAAGATTGAAAATAAGAATACAGGATCTCTTTATTTAGACATACATTGAGGAAACAATGAACTCATGTGAATACAAATAGATTTTTACTTTGTCAATTAGAATTTAAAAATCAGATTGTTTGTGTCCATGGCCTGATTTGTATTAATGATATCCAATCCTGATTGAATAGTTTACAGATATGGATGTTGGTGCTGGAACCTCAAGCCAGGGTTCGTCACAGCATGGTGTGTCTCATTGTAATTTACCTTTGTCTTAAAAACCTGGACATAACATTACATAATACATTCACATTGATCGATATTTATATGGATACTCTAATTCTCTTTTCTTGTTATTTTAAAATAAGAATTAATTAATCAAAGTTGGGATTACATTATAATACAAATCTCAAATTATGAGTATTTGAAGATATCCCTTCTATTCTTGATATCTTCATTTTAATGTAATCTTATTTTCCTGGCCATTTTATATTCTGCCCCTGTGTAGTGCTTGACATTTTTGGAATACATTTAGACAACACTAACACATTTTTGCATATGTGCAGATTAGAAAAATATACATTTCATATGCTTTGATTTTTTCTTCTTATCATTAAAGGGACATGAAAACAAACATTTCATTTTTAGGATTTAGACACATGTGATTTACCACAAATTTCAAATTTGATTTGATTATATAAATTGCTTCAGTCTATTGTTATCCTTATTAGAAAATCATATCTAGGTAGGCTCCGGATCAGCAATGCTTTACTGGGAGTAACCGGCTGATTGTTTAATGCAGAAAATTGCCTATTTTCATTGCTTCAACTCATGTCTTCAGATAACAGTAGTACATAGTTGCTCCTTTAAAAAAAGATTATAAGACAATGAAGCAAAATAGACAAAAATAAGTCTATTTGAAAGGTTTTTTTAAATCACAGGCTGGATTTGAAACATGAAAATTAATACACTTACACATTTTGAGTTTCATGTCCCTTTAAGAGAAAAGGATAATTAAAGAATCTTGATGATGTCCTTAAATTACATATTTGATTATAATTGCATGCTCCATCCCATTCATTACATCAACATATGGACTAGACAATTCATTAACAGCGACATTGTCAAATAAAGATATTTTAATATTAAAGGGACACTGAACACAAAAGTTGTCTTGTCATTCAGATAGAGCATGCAATATTAATAAACTCTCATTTACTCCTATAATCATATTTTCATTATTCTCTTGGTATCTTTATTTGAAAAGCAAGAATGTAAGTTTAGATGCAGGTTCATTTTTTGGGAACAACCTGGGTTATTCTTGCTGATTGGTGGATACATTCACCGACCAATATTTTCTGAACCAAAATATTGCTTAGCTGCCTTATTTTTAAAATAAATAGGAGAAAATGTTACATTTTATTAAAATTGCATGTTCAATTTGAATCAATGAATTTAAGAATTGTAGTCATTGTCCCTTTAATAATAAATATCTACATTCATCCTTACATTGTTTCATTGTTTTGAACAATATTGATATCTAAATCACATATTCACTCTTGAACTTACTTTATAGATATAAGCATACTCTAACAGCACCATGATGACATATTTTTACAAATATCTTCTGTTCTTCATCGTGATCAATATGTGTTGTGTCCTAAAAAAGCTTACTGTACATTGCATAAATGGATCTATGTGCCACATGGCTTCGGTTCAATTTGTCACCAGTTGTTATTCAAAGTGTTGTTTGTGTGTATTATTTTAAAAACATTGATCAATAGGTATATTTAGATATGCCATAGAATCATATCAGATGAATTGTCTGTCTAATATAGTAAGAAATTAAACATATGTGAAAGACATAATTTTCTTTAGAATCACCTTGACTAACTCATGCATTTATTGTTCATATTAGTGCTCTATTCTTCACATTTCTAAGTATATTATTTTGAATATTCTATACTGATGGGATTTAGTGATGTCCAAAGATTAAGATTAAGATCTCAAAGCTTCTTAGTCTACACCTTTGTGCTTCAGAACATGGATAGCATATGTTTCTTTTTAGTATAAATTTAGACAACAATCATCAAGTGATACACACATGAGAACTCTTAAATGTTCCATGTACTCAGCTTTTGATAATTTTTTAAAAATAAAGACACTAAAATGTTATTATTACTCATCAAAAATATAAATCTAATTTCATTTGTATGCTCCATCAAAATGATGTAATTACTAACTTTGGTTCAGTATATCTTTAATGCAACATTGATGTGTGTCCTTTAGCAACAGTAGCATATGTTAGAATATTGGATTTGAATGTGTATACAACATATTATGTTTTACAGAGATTGATGTAATATGTGGGATGGAGGAGGAAGTGGCTCCCTTGGAGTCTAATGGTATGTCAAATATATATAACATGTATCGAACATGTATTATTGATTAAAAAACATTATCTGGAAGAAAAACAAAGTCTACAGCTTTGGCACTTTAAAATGTATTATTCCATTATTTTTACAATACACTACTGTCCCCCTTTCTATATCATGCAGCAGAACATATGTTTTTATTTTTCTTTCATTTATGTATGATTTTTCATTAATGAAATCATGATGTCACATGCATATTTCATGCAAAACAACAATAATCATCTTCTGATTCTACAGACAGTTATTGCTATTCATCTCAGTGCCTATATGCAGACCATATCCTTATGTCATCATTGTTTATAAATTCAAAACCACTTCTAAGTATACATAAAACATAATCATGTTTAAATGCCTTGATTTGATTTCATGATATTTTTATTATATTTATGTGTAGACTGTCCATTTCAATACAAAAAACATTAATATTCCACAAAATTAAAGCATGCATTGATGAATGTGTCTTAATATTGTGATGACATACATTTAATCCTAATGTAAAAGAGAGATTCACAACATTAATCGGAAAATTCAATAAGATGATAGAGAAGATTATATTATTAATAGATAATATGAATGGTAGTATCTACTGTGTATATATTTTGAAAAGTAATTGATTGAAGCATCAAGCTTGAAATAAGAACATTAAAGATTACAAAGGCAATCACCGAAATATATATGTCAATCAGTGTGTACCTGGTTTAAAAGGTTAGGTGGAGTAGACATTTCATTTTCAGAATATTACACACTACCATATTATTCAATGTTTGAATTTTCAGAAATCAATCCACGGGCATGTGTCTAACAGAACTCTATTGCATTTCAATATCAAATGCATACATGCAAACCGAAATATTATCCAAAATATAAATATATTATCAAATCCTAAATATTAGCACATAATGTTGCCTTTGATAAATATTATTTGTAATGTATTTATGAAATGTTACATGAAAAATAACAGGGACGATTCAGAGTTGAAAGGATCAATGAAATCTTACAAGTAATTATATTTGAGTCCAATCAATCAATAACTTAAAACATAGTAATTATTGTGACCTTGTATCAATATTTTATGAGAACAAGAATCCAGACTTTAACTAATGTTGAATCGTTGTTTCTTTAAAGATACTAATATTTTTTGATATCATATATGTCTATTTATTTTTGTTATATATTTCATATGGACCTTCTACTTCTGGGCATCAGCCTCCCACCCATCCCCAGGCCCCTCCCCAGACAGAAGCCCCTCCCCAGGCAGAAGCCCCTCCACAGGCCCCTCCCCAGGCAGAAGCCACTCCTGGTCCTTCCCATTCCTCCTTTCCCTCCCCAAAAAAGCCCCTTTGCCCCCCCTAGCCGCTCTCCCCGTATTTCCGCTCGTACAGCTCCCCCACCTGCCCAGCCCCCAACTCACCAGGCCCCTGACTCCCCAGCTGTACAGGCTATCCCAGAGCGGCAGCCCAATCCCATCCCTCCCCCCTCCCCTCCCGCTCCAGACTTTTACCCCAGTCCCAACCTTCATTGTCCTAGGTGTCGGATTATCCTTCCCAGCCACAGATGTAAGTATCATTCGAAATCCACATTATCTCATATCACTCCATATACCAATCACCACTACTTGGATAGAACAATAGAAAATTAACTTTTTATTACCTTATCTCTTCTATAACCCACTGGGAGTGTAATTTCTTCTGCTTGCTGTGTTTCAAGGCCAAAAGGTTTAAGGATAGGTGTGGATACCACACACTAAATAAACTATTTCAAATGCCAATTTAAGGACAATGGAAATACTTATAAACAATTTAATGCACTCAAGCAGGTAAAGTGGATCATTGTGAACCAATTAAAGGGGAGATCATTTTTGAGTAAACTGTCCCTTTAATGGTTTATGTAGGAAGAACAATAATTTTCTTTATTTTCTTTATTTTAGGTTGTGACTCAGCATGGTTAACGCTAGAGGCTCTAGCACGTATAGAACAGACCATGCTGAGGAACAGTCTGTTGCTGGGAAGGATGCATGACACCATGCATGCCCAGCTATGGATTCAGTGCTTGACTCTACAACGTATGATGTGTTTAGAGTCAATGCATGAATCCGCAGCTGGAAATGCACAGGACGATGAGGGTGATGCTGATGCCCCATAAGTGGAGGATCCGGAGATGCTCCGAGGGCGCAGATACGAATCTTCCATCCACATGTTACCTTTGTTACAGTTATTGTTGCCATTTGGCCTTTTTCGTTTTTTTGTTGTGCCTGTTGCACTCTTTCACCTTGTCAGATGGCTCCAATGGGGCTGTGTTGGCCCTTGTCAACTCCCTCCAAGGAATGTGATGCACTATGGCACCTTGTCAAATGGCTCCAATGGAGCTGTGTTGGCCCTTGTCAACTCCCTCCAAGGACTGTGATGCACTATGGCACCTTGTCAAATGGTTCCAATGGGGCTGTGTTGGCCCTTGTAAACTCCCTCCAAGGACTGTGATGCACTCTTTCACCTTGTCAGATGGCTCCAATGGGGCTGTGTTGGCCCATGTCAACTCCCTCCAAGGACTGTGATGCACTCTTTCACCTCACCTTGTCAGATGGCTCCAATGGGGCTGTGTTGGCCCTTGTCAACTCCCTCCAAGGACTGTGATGCACTCTTTCACAAGAACCAGAAGAACACTTCAGCACTCTAACTTTGGTTTGCACGTTACCCAAGGACCACTGCCCAGGTCCTCAAAAATCCATGAAAAGAAGCAAGCAGGTAACAGCAAATTCAATATAATTTATTGTTATAAGACAAAAAAGGTGACGTTTCAGGACCTTATCCCTTAATCATACCATATCATGGTATGATTAAGGGATAAGGTCCCGAAACGTCACCTTTTTTTTCTTATGCACTCTTTCACCTCACCTTGTCAGATGGCTCCAATGGGGCTGTGTTGGCCCTGTCAACTCCCTCCAAGGACTGTGATGCACTATGGCACCTTGTCAAATGGCTCCAATGGGGCTGTATTGGCCCTTGTCAACTCCCTCCAAGGACTTTAATACACTCTTTCACCTTGTCAGATGGCTCCAATGGGGCTGTGTTGGCCCTTGTCAACTCCCTTCAAGGACTGTGATGCACTCTTTCACCTTGTCAGATGGCTCCAATGGGGCTGTGTTGGCCCTTGTCAACTCCCTCCAAGGACTGTGATGCACTCTTTCACCTTGTCAGATGGCTCCAATGGGGCTGTGTTGGCCCTTGTCAACTCCCTCCAAGGACTGTGATGCACTCTTTCACCTTGTCAGATGGCTCCAATGGGGCTGATTTATCAATATGACTTTTTGTAACGTTATCTTATTTCTTTATGTTTTATGACATAATAATAAAATAAATGTCATTAATATATTATTTGTCCTCTTTATTAATGTCATTTATTAAAATCTATATTTATGTTGTTAATCCTTAAAGGGACCTGAAACCAAAAAATGGTCTTTCATGATTCATATATATAATCCAATTGTCAATACATTTATTTACATATCAAATTCTATTTGCTTCATTTTCTTGATATACTTTTCTGAAAAGTTTATCTTTGTAAGATCATGATTAGCAGAGAACTGAGGTTCTAGATGTATATTGTTGGTTGTATATATATATATTTTGGGGGGAACATCCATGTGTTCATTTAAAAACTAATCGTGAATTGATGCACCTTTAACAAATGATCACCGGATTATTACAATGAGATAATCTATGTAAATTAAAAATTTTATGGAAATAGTATCCTCTCTGTGAATCCTGAACTTAATTGTTTGTATTTCCTGTCCCTTTAAGTGATGCTGACCACAATTCTTAAGGAATGGATATTCATTTCTAATGTATTTTTGTCCTTTTTACATCAACGTAGACATATAATATTTTTACAAAAGACTATTTTTTTAATGTTGCCAGCACATGTATTCCAATTTCACTGATATCTTATTGTTGTAGGCTAACAAAAGCAATCACTGTGTGTATTGCGCATATTTTAGCAGATTGATATGTTTCTCTTTTTATTGTTTCTGTTTAATGATCCAACGATATATTGCTATAGGTAGGCTGACCATATTTCAACTTGAATAAGTGACACATCTGATAAATACATGTGTCATTATTCTTATTCCAAATAAATCTTTAAACATATCTGAAAACATCCCTGACATATGTATTGCTCATGTGTCCCTTTTTAAAGCGTAAAGATGGAACACCATAGCTATAGGTAACATATGATGTCTAACCAATCCCTATTTTCATAATGTATCTCGTAGCATTATGTCTGATTTAAAGGGACATGAAACACAATCTATTTTCTCATTTATGTATAACATACTATTTTTTAAGAAGTTTCTTTCCATAAATTCACATATTTGCTTCAGTCTCTTTGTATCATTTGTTTAAGGAGCAGCAGGGCACTACTGTTTTCGAAATAAACACATAGGTGAACCAATGACAATCGGAATATATGTAGCCAACAATCAGCATTTAGAACATCGCATTTTTCTGCTCTTGAGATTACCTCTAAACACGTCATCAAAAGATTAAATTTAAATTTGAAAATGAAGTTCAAATTGCAATGTCATACATAATCGAGTAACATAAAATGCTTGATATATAGTTAATAATCCTCTGATTCTAATGATTTTGATTGGCTCACATTGTTACGTGATCTCGGATGCGCCGTGTTGCTTAAGACGTCACATGCCAACCTGTAAAATGAGCCCTTGTATTGGCTGACGTTTTTACACGATCTCGGATGCGCCATGTTACTTAAGACGTCACATGCCAAGGTGTTAAATCCGTCTGATTGGCTTACATTGTCCCGCAATATTTGATTTTGCACGTAACCCACGTTTGTGAATGACAAGCCAAATTTAAAACCATGGCGAGTATGAATTGTGTCATGTACATTGTTGAACCATAGCTGATAAAGAACACAAAAATCTCTTTTGATGGCTGTCTCGTTGAAGAAACGAATGAAAGCAATATGTTTTTCATGCATTATATATTTTGAGGCAAGTGCAAATACATGAATTTACTCCATCTTGTTTAATATGTTTGTCAACAATATTTTCATGTTTATAAATGATTACTGTGTTGTGTTGAATTTTCTACATATCTAATTCCTAAAGATGCTCTATTGTATTTGAATCAAGTAATCAATATGCATTGACCTTTATCATATGCTAAATATATGAGATGCCTACTTATTCTAGATGTTATGTTGTGATATTTTTTCTTAAAGGGACATTATACACTCATTTATTCTTAGCTTATATGTTTTGTAAATGATCTATTTATATAGTCCTTATTTCTTTACCATTGCTGTGATTTTCTGAATCCTAACCAAGCCTCAAAGTTTGATGTGAGTACCATCAGCTACCTTCTCCAGCTTGCTCCTGTTTGTGTAAAGGGTCTTTTCATATGCAAAAGAAGGGGGATTTTTTTATTTCCCACTTGCAATGGGCTTTCCAGCTAACTTTTCAACATAGCTAAACTGAGAGTTTCTAAGTAAGTCTTTAAACCGTTTTCTCATGGATTTTTATATCAGTATCTGGGCCACTTGTTCTTTATGGCAGTGTCTATTACATGCAGTTGAAAATGAGTGTATACTGTCCCTTTAATGTAAATGCTCAGTATTGTGTCATGTATGAGTTCCACATTGTTAATTTCCAAATATGTTACTGTGAGCATATATTTCTAATGTAACTCTTAAAAGGACATGAAACCAGATTCCTTCTAAATGAAATGTCTTTCTTAAATAATTCAAACACAATAATGTATCTTTAAGAAAATAGTCTTTATTTAACATGTCGATAGAAATATGGCATACAGGCTTAGTATCCTATTCAAATATTTTCTGGTTTGAACAAGTACATGTAGATATAGCAACGATCCCTAAGGATTAGTATATGTTAGCATATGTTCTTGTTTAAAGGGACAGTCAAGTCAAGCAAAACAGTAATGATTTTAATCTCCAATAATGCAATTTGTATAAAATATATCTCAAACATTTATCACCAATTTTTCTTATTTCTCTTGTTATTCTTAGTTAATAGTTAAACTTAGGAGGTTCATCTGCTCATTTCTTAGACCTTGAAGAATGCATCTAATCTGAATGCATTTTGACTACTAGAGGGCATTATTTTTTGTGTTTCATATAGAAAACCTTGAGCTCATGCAGTATAGTTACACTGGATTGATCAGTGATTGGCTAAAATGACGGTCTGTCAAAATAAGTGGTCATTTTTTGAGAGACATAGATACAAGGTTAATCACAGAATTAAAACGTGTATTTCTCTAAGTCTGGTTTTTCCCAACTTGATAATTTGTAATAAAGTGTTTTCTTTGTAACCAACCATAATTAATGTTATGACTGTCCCTTTAAGCTGTGTTGTTGGCATTCAAAAAGTGATATGCCATCATGTATAATTGTAATGATCATTTTGTTTGAGATTAGGGAAAGAGTTTGGACATCACATCACAGAAACCAATCAATGTAATCAACAAGGATAGGTATGTGATGATGTGGTCTCCACACACTTGTAAAACACACTCTGCAAACAATCTGCCTCCATGGACCCAGTTCCATAGAAGCAGATTATATACAGAGTGTGCTCCACAAGTGTAAGAAGACCACATCATTACATACCTATCCATTACACATTAAATAACTATATATATATATATATATATATATATATATATATATATATAACAAAAAATACTTCCTCTTCCTTCCCCACTTCCCACGAGACTGAGGCTCTGGGGGGGGGCAACTGCCCCCTCCGACGAGTTCTCATCGGAGATGTTTGGGGAAGAGGGGAAGGAGGAGTACTGGGATCACCCGGCTGAGGAAGAGATTGAGGAGGAGATGGAGGAGGGTCAGGAGCAGATAGTCCAGCAGCAGATGGCCCAGGATCAGATGGCCCAGCAACAAAAACCCAGCAGCAGATGGTCCAGCAGCAGATGGTGCGTTATGTGCCTCCCGGAGGACCTGCAATATATCTTTCAGAGTATGCAAGATCTCTCTTTGGTCTTGGATAAGCTGTCTTTGGTCTTGGATAACATAGACAAATGGTATCCACAGCACCAATTAGGTAAAAGAAAATACCTTTATTTTCACATTACATGCAACGTTTCGGCCTTCACAGTCTTAATCATGCATGATTAAGGCTGTGAAGGCCGAAACGTCGCATGTAATGTGAAAATAAAGGTATTTTCTTTTACCTAATTGGTGCTGTGGATACCATTTGTCTATGTTGCTGTAAGGGTGGCAGTAACCCTTTCTCCACGGGCATCATTCAGAATTAAAACCTACTTTATGGAACCAGGAGGTGCTGTACTCATTTACTACTTTTTTGGTCTTGGATAAGCTCTCTATGGTCTTGGATAACCTCTCTTTGGTCTTGTCGAATGTCATTAATTGCTTCCGTCAGCTGGATTCTGCTTTCCACATTTTCCCTCTGGGAGGCACGCATCTCTTCCAGAAAATCTCTTAATATCTGCAGCTCTGCTATCTCCTCCTGAGGGGCTGCTGGTGCACGGCGGGCTGCTGGTGCACGGCGGGCTGCTGGTGCACAAGGGGCTGCTGGTGCACAAGGGGCTGCTGGTGCAGGAGGGGCTGCTGGTGCAGGAGGGGCTGCTGCAGGGATCTCTTCTGCAGTGGGGGCTTCTTCCAAGGATGAGGATAGAGGGATGTCTTCCATGTCTCCCCGAGGTGGTGAGTCATCTCCACCACTCTCATACCTGGGTGAAGGAGGAGCCTGTGGTTGCTGTGCTGCCTCCTCCCCGGGCTCAGACTCTGTATATTGCAAAACGAAAGAAATCAATATATTAGCACAGTTCCAAATAAAGATGTAAATGCTTTTGCTTACAATAGAATTACAAATGCAGCCTCATTAATCCACTTTCAAATATAACAATCAATACGATTTCCGCATTTTTCAAACCATGTTTCTGATATCTATATGTTCAATCTGAATGTGTTTTTGCATTTGTTTTCAGTCTGATTAAATGAACACCTTACCTGTAGCCTAGATACTAATGTGATGGCTTGTGGTGAAATGCAGCTTTCGCAAGGTGATTGTGAATGCGTTTATGTAATAATGTCTAAAAAAGCATAATTGCGTTAATCATATCCTTAAATACATTCTTTATTTTTGAGGTAAAGAGATTATTAAATGAGCTTACCGGCAGATGAGAGTGGCAGGTTCCCTGTATCGACTCCTCCGATACCGACTATGGCCACCTTCGGAGATGCTGGGACGAAACATTTCCTCCCATCGGGAATATTCCACAATCATTTCCGGACCGCCACCGGTCCCTGTTAGATATTGGTTCTCCCACGAGAGCTTTCTTTTGAGTTCCATTTTGCAGTCCCGGTAGCGATGCTTTATAGACTCGACATCCCTGTTCTGGACCCCCACTGCATTAACGGCATCCCTGATCTCCAACTATAGCTTCCACTTCTCCCTAGGGGTGGCCTTCTGAGCCTGCAGCCTCCTAGCCCTCTCCATATAAGCCTCTATGAGGGCCTCCTTCTCCTCCATAGTATATCTCGCCTCCCTAGTCAGCTTGGCTTTCCCCTGTGATGTGAGCCTCTGTTTCCCTGACTGTGAAGCTCTACACTGCCGGCCACTGGGCCCAGCCACTTGTTCATCTTGAACAAAGTGGCCGGGTCCACCCACCGCTTCCTCCCCCCCTTCCTGCCCCCCTTCCTGTCCTGTTCTTCTCCCCCTCCCCCTCTCCTGCCTAACCTCCTGCCTAACCTCCTCTACAAGCTCCACTCTAAACTCCTGCCTGATGAGCTCTAATAGCTGCGGGCTAATCTGCCCCCTATCCCAACCTCCCGATATACTCCAACAAAAAGTGAATGTGCCCAAAATAATAAATAAAAAATTCAAAAAAGGTGCTCAAAATGTGAAAGGGATATAAATAAAAGAGGGTAAGGAGTATTAAACAGACAATAATGTATAAAAGACTAAATGAGGATAAATAAACAAAATCTAACTATGGTAAGGGTATGGGCTTACAGGGAATGGCGTATGGGCTTAAAGGGAATGGGGTATGGGATTAAAGGGAATGGGGTATGGAGTGTAGTATGAGAGGGGATGGGGTATGGAGTATATGTAGTGTTATTAATAAGTGTATGTATGTATTGAATGTGTTTGCGTGTAAATATGTTAAGTATTCAGAAAAACCACTCGCACTCTCACCCAAACAAACTCTCGCTCACTACCGCTCTATCACTATCTCACACTACCACTAACTCACTATATCACACTACCACTAACTAACTAACTCACTATCTCACACTACCACTAACTCTCTGACACTACCACTAACTAACTCACTATCTCACACTACCACTAACTAACTCACTATCTCACACTAACTCACTCATTAAATCTCACAATACCAATAACTCTCTAATCCCCAAAAATCCTCCAGCAACACAGTCAAAGAAGCCATGCTTGTGGCGTGCTTATATACCTTATGTAAATGTTTAATGATGTACCGGTTTGCCAAGTAAAGTGTGTTCAGGTGTGCTTTGTTAGTAATTAGTATGTGTGCAGTGTGTATTAGTTGTGTGAATTTGTGCATGCTCATATTGAGTTAGTATTTGTGGAATGTGTATAATGTGATGATGCCATGGTGATCGTTTTGCATAACATTGTCCCAAAAAATTATCTGTAAATGTAAATACATATTTGAGATGGTGTCGTATTTGTGAAGTTGTGTAAATGTTTCTTTGTACTAATGTTCCGTAATCTTGAATGCGAATGTTTTGTTTGTGTATGAGTGTGCAAATCTTTTTTCGTATTGTTTTGTTCCGTGTTGCAAGATCGTAAGGTATTTCTGTATTCCTCGTTTAGTGTAAATGTTGTTTATTCTTTTTCTTTTCCGATTGTGAATGTGTAATGCATATGTGCTATGTTGCGTGATTGTTGTTAGTACATTTGATGTGTGTTTTTGTTATGCATTATGTGGTATACGTAATATGACAGAGCAGTGCTTATTTCTCGCAAGATCGAGTGTTAGCTGAAAAATCCATGCTTCTTTCATTTATCAAGAAGCATCCAAGATGGCGTCCCTCGAATTCATATTGGCTGATAGGATTCTATCAGCCAATCGGAATTAAGGTAGGAAAAATCTGATCAGCCAATCAGATTGAGCTTGCATTCTGTTGGCTGATCAGAACAGCCAATAGAATGCAAGCTCAATCTGATTGGCTGATTGGATCAGCCAATCTGATTGAACTTGAATCTGATTGGCTGATTGGATCAGCCAATCCGATTGAACTTGAATCTGATTGGCTGATTCAATCAGCCAATCAGATTTTTCCTACCTTAATTCCGATTGGCTGATAGAATCCTATCAGCCAATTGGAATTCGAGGGACACCATCTTGGATGACGTCATTTAAAGGAACCTTCATTCGGCGAGTAGGCGTCATGGAGAAGGATGGATACACGTCGGCTGGAAGAAGATGGCTCTGCTCCGCTCCGGATGGATGAAGATAGAAGAGGCCGCTTGGATAAAGATGTCTACCGGTCCGGATGTCCTCTTCTGCCTGGATAGGATGAAGACTTCTGCCGCTCCGGATGTCCTCTTTTGGTCCATCGGTGCCTGGCTGGGTGAACACGACTCAAGGTAGGGAAATCTTCAGGGGGGTAGTGTTAGGTTTATTTAAGGGGGGTTTGGGTTAGAGTAGGGGTATGTGGGTGGTGGGTTGTAATGTTGGGGGGTGGTATTGTGGGGGGTTTTACAGGCAAAAGAGCTGATTTCTTTGGGGCATGCCCCGCAAAAAGCCCTTTTAAGGGCTGGTAATAGAGCTGTTAACTTTTTTCATTTAGATTAGGGTAGGGACATTTTTTTATTTGGGGGGCTTTGTTATTTTATTAGGGGGCTTAGAGTAGGTGTAATTAGCTTAAAATTCTTGTAATCTTTTTTTATTTTTTGTAATTTAGTGTTTGTTTTTTTTGTAATTTAGTTTAGTTTATTTAATTGTAGGTACTTGTAGTTAATTGATTTATTTATTGATAGTGTAGTGTTAGGTTTAATTGTAACTTAGGTTAAGATTTATTTTACAGGTAATTTTGTAATTATTTTAACTAGGTAGCTATTAAATAGTAAATAACTATTTAATAGCTATTGTACCTAGTTTAAATAAATACAAAGTTGCCTGTAAAATAAATATAAATCCTAAAATAGCTACTATATAATTATTTGTTATATTGTAGCTATATTAGGGTTTATTTTACAGGTAAGTATTTAGCTTTAAATAGGAAGACTTTAGTTAATAATATTTAATTTATTTCGTTAGATTAAAATTATATTTAATTTAGGGGGGTGTTATGGTTAGGATTAGACATAGCTTTAGGGGTTAATACATTTATTAGAGTAGCGGCGAGGTCCGGTCGGCAGATTAGGGGTTAATACTTGAAGTTAGGTGGCGGCGATGTTAGGGAGGGCAGATTAGGGATTAATACAATTTATTATAGTGTTTGTGAGGCGGGAGTGTGGCGGTTTAGGGGTTAAGTCCGGTCGGCAGATTAAGGGTTAATAAGTATAGGTAAGGTAGCGTGACGTTGGGGGGGCAGATTAGGGGTTAATAAATATTATTTAGGTGTCGGCGATGTTAGGGGCAGCAGATAAGGGGTTCATAGGGATAATGTAGGTGGTGGCGGTGTGTGGTCGGCAGATTAGGGGTGAAAAATGCGATGTGGGGGGTCCTCTGTTTAGGGGTACATAGGTAGTTTATGGGTGTTAGTGTACTTTAGAGTACTGTAGTTAAAAGCTTTATAAACCGGCATTAGCCCATAAAGCTCTTAACTAATTACTTTTTTCTGCGGCTGGAGTCTTGTTGTTAGAGGCTCTACCGCTCACTTCAGCCAAGACTCTAAATACCAGTGTTAGGCAGATCCCATTGAAAAGATAGGATACGCAATTAGTGTAAGGGGATCTGCGGTATGGAAAAGTCGCGGCTTGAAAGTGAGCATTAGACCCTTTCCTGCCTGACTCTAAATACCAGCGGCCGGCCAAAAGCAGCGTTAGGACCCCTTAACGCTGCTTTTGACGGCTAACGCAGAACTCTAAATCTAGCCGTTTGTTTTTATAATTTGTATCAATATAGGGGATATTGTTTGAGAGTTTATCTTTTAAAGAGAGCCAAAAGAGAAAGTGACACAGAAACTGCTATACCAGAATATTGGAGTAAAGGGAATTGCTCCCTCCGCCATCTTTTTCTGTTATATCTTTTATTTTGAAAAAGTGAAGTGAATACATATAAGTCTGTGATGGCTGTCACATCATACATGAGGCAGGGAGATTAAATTGATTTTGAAATTTATCAGAAAAAAATCCACTGCTCATTTGAAATTCAGGGTTCATTTATCAAACTCTGTACGGAGCTTGATGCCCCGTGTTTCCAGCGATCCTTCAGGCTTGCCGGAAACAGAAGTTATGAAGCAGTGGTCAAAACACTGCTGCTCCATAACCTATCCACCTGCTCTGAGGCGGCGGACAGAAATCAACCAGATTAAAAACGATCAGGTTGATTGACACCCCCTGCTAGCAGCCGATTGGTTTGGTTTCAGGCCACATCAATAAAGCAAATGTAGCAATAGAGTGAGTCAAGCTAATTTTTGTTTCCCAGTGCATATAAAAGTGATATTTACACTATAGTGTAGTCTATTAAAGGGACATAATACTCATATGCTTAATCACTTGAAACTGATGCAGTATAACTGTAAAAAGCTGACAGGAAAATATCACCTGAGCATCTCTATGTAAAAAAGGAAGATATTTTACCTCACAATCTCCTCAGCTCAGCAGAGTAAGTTTTGTGTAAAAAGTTATACTTCACCTGCTCCCGGCTGCAGGTAAAAATAAAAAAAAAATGAAAAAATGAACAGCAGCCAATCAGCATCAGCAGTGCTGAGGTCATGAACTCTTACTGTGATCTCATGAGATTTGACTTAACTCTCATGAGATTTCATAGCAAGCTTCCTTTACCTGATTGGTGAAATAACATGAGAGTGCACGAGGCTCATCCCTTCAGATGTCCCAGGACAGACACATTAAAATTCTGCTTAGAAATCCTTTACAATGGGATGTGGCTACTGAGGAACTTTTGAGGTAAAATATCTTTCTTTTTACATAGAGATGTTCAGGTGATATTTTCTAGTCAGCTTTTTACAGCTATACTGCATCACTTTCAAGTGTTTAAACATTTGGGTATTATGAAACATTTGGGTATTATTAAGTGTGTAATTGCATTATTTAAAAAACAACAATAAACAATGTACATACCATTATTAAAAAATACTTTATTGCTAAAATATGCTAACCATCATCAGAGCTTTCAGTGAGTCATAATCTTTTTGCTGGAGGTGTATATATATATATATATATATATATATATATAGGTGTGTATACATGTGTATTCAACTATTCATGTGTATACAGTATAAGTGTATTTATGTATTGAAGCGCAATAAAGTTAGGCACAATAAAATCAGGTATGCCTGTATTAGTTGATTAGCCAATACTATTTTAATTGATAATCCTTTAACATTTGTTTAAGGAAAAAAATATTTTTGGCGCATGTAACTGTCACTCTTGCAAATGTATCACAGAACTGTTTAGCGCAATGTTCTTATTACATTGGTCCTATTTATAGAGCTAGTTTTATTGATGAGAAGCAAGACTACAGGTTGGTGTCTTATAACAGCAAACTGATGGAGATGATTAAAGCACATGACCTTTAGAAGAGTCTGTGGTCAGAGGTCATTTAAAAGTCAATGAACTATGGTAACAAAGAAAACTGTCTTATAATTCACTATAAATAAATGACCTATCAGTGCCTGGTGTTTATAGATAATGTAAAAAGAGTTATTTTGAATATGTGCGAGTTGATTTGTATATAATACTGAGACATCTAGGAGAAGTTGACATGAAGGAAGAAATCATAACGGGTGGAAGGACACATATTTGTTTATAATAAATGTACAAATGTTTAAATTACCCTCAGTCACTCTGTCTAATAAACTGTTATAGTTCGAATTCCGGATGTCAAATAAAAAGAGTTGATGGAAAATTTAATTAGATATTAAGTCCACCATGAAAGTTGTCAAAGAGTAAATGAATATAGATTGTACAATAGATTTCATTTTTTTATTATCACTACAGACATAACTGAAATAAACAGAAACAGAAACAAATCTACTACTCATTTTAAGTTCATATTCAGTGCTATTGTATTGTCTTGTTATCATGCATTTGTTGATTATGCAGATCTTCTTTATTTACTGGTCCTTTAAATCCATTCTTGCGGAAATAAATGAGGCCAAGCAGTGCATAAAAGAAGACCTCTCTAATATGAAAAAAAATGTCCTTGGCTTTGGAAATAGAGGTGAACAATTGGAGAAATAAACTGAAACTGTTACAGGTATTAGACACGCTTCCAACTCAATAGCAATTAAACATCACTGTACTTGCTCAGTTGCAGGGCCATCTTGAGGACATGGAAAACTGCAGTAGGAAGATTAATTTAAGGGGATACCTGAGTCCTTAACTAGGATCCTGAACAACTTAACCAAATTGATAGAGCACACTCATAGGGCTCAATGATCTAAAGCTCTCCTCTCATAAGATTATCTTAAAGGACTCATCAATTCTGAAAATACTTAAATGAATTTTAGAAAGGTAAATTTTAGCTTGAAAGTGCTAATCTTGCTCTTCATATATATATATGTGTGTGTGTATATTCTATATATAATATGTTTATTGTGTATATATAAAATATATGTATACTGTATATACATATTGTCCAGGGAAATTGCAAAGAGCTTGTGTCACCCATGTTTGTATGTCATTGTCTTTGAATGAAGGCATGCCTTGTATGGCTGTAGGTTAGGGACCCAGGGAGGAAGGGACCTTGATGTGGTCCCGGGCCAAGTGCTGTAACTCACTTTTCCATTTTGCTTTTAATCTAGCTGTGTGCTTGCAAGAGAGTGCCAGACGTTCTATGTGTTGTGTATATTAAATATATATATTTATATATGTATATATTATCATACTCCAAAAAAAAAATGTGAGTTTTCTCCATGCCAGTGAGTTTTTGATCATCAGGCCCTAAATGGGATTGTATTTTCTGGAATGTGAGTTCAATAATAAAGGTAGAAGCATGTTGAAACACACTTTTGTGATTGTGTTTGTACTTGGCGTACATGAGGTTGTGTCCCGATCAGGAAGCTTCAATCTCAATTGAACCTCTTCTATGCAGATACTATGTTACAATGAAGTTGGTTCATGCTTTACATTTACAGTACTTTTAAACTCCAGCAGAATTTTGGTCAGTATGCCCATCATGCCAACAATTGACATTCAGATGGTTTAGCAGTAGTGCAGATGGAAATTAGTCGCAATAGATTCCTATGGAACTCATGATTGCGCACCCCCATTTTTAAAGCCCTGTTATGAAGGTATCTGTGCTGTTGGTGACAACTGCGACAGTACGAGTGTGACTGTTGGGCCAATTTAACAAAGTGCGAGCGGACATGATCCGCTGTAGTGACAGCGTATGCTGTCAGCATTTATCATTGCACAAGCAACTATGGTGAACTGCTTGTGCAATGCCACTGCCTGATTGCTGTCCGCTGCACCAGAGGATGTGGACGAGTTAAGGAGCAGCAGTCTTGAGACCGCTGCTTCTTAACTCCTGTTTCCTGCAAGGCTGAAGGCTCGCGCGGAAACAGCAGCATTAGGCTGAATACGAGGCCTTCATAAATCAAACATTCACATTTATACTAAACACCATTTGTAAATTTTGGGGTCCTAATGTGACTTTTTCTGCAGATCCCCTTAGCTATAAATATGCTTTTTCATGTAACATAGTAGATGATGTCCATCGAGTTCAACCTATACAATCCAAATATCTACTATTCGATGCTCCCTGTCATTTATCCAGTTATTTATCCATTTTCAGCTATTCCCAGTCCCTTAAATTTGTACATTAATCTCTCATCTGGCACTGTATCAAATGCCTTTGCAAATTCCAAGTATATCACATCAGCTGATTATCCATTATCTAAATTTACTTACTTCCTCGTAGAATCTAATTAGATTAGTTTAACATGATCTATTTCTCATAAAACTATGCTGATTTGAACTACCGAATTATCAAGTGTCTGTCGGACCTGATCCGAAAGTGCGGATCAGGTTTGACATACATCGCTGAATGCGGAGATCAATACGCTCTCCGTATTCAGCATTGCACCAGCAGCTCACAAGAGCTGCTGGTGCAACGCCGCCCCCTGCAGATTCATGGCCAATCGGAGCTTGATAAATGGGGATCATAATCTTGTTTAATCGAATATGCTCATCAATATAATCACTTGTGATCCCTTTAAGTATCTTCCTCACTATTGATATCAGACAAACTGGTCTATATCTTCCTGGATCAGCCCTGCTTTCATTTTTAAAAAGTGGCACTACATCAGCTTTATGCCAGTCCTCAGGTAATATGCCTGAGGATAATGAGTCTTGAAAAATTAAGAGTAGAGGTTTGGCTAAAACAGTTGTAAGTTCCCTTAAATCCCTTGAGCGTATTCCATCTGAGCCTGGAGTTTCATTAAAGGGACAGCATACTGTAAAATTGTTTTTACCTTAATGTGTTGCCAATTACTTTTTTACCAGTTGCAGAGTATAAAATGTATGAGATTTACTTTTTAATGCTTATTTGTGTATATGAATTAGCTGGTTTTGTATTTTGAAGCCATAACCTAATAAAATTGGTTGAGCTTGTAGGTATAATCAGATTTCATTACTTTATCACATTGTGTAAATATACATGCATCTTTATCTTATATCTGTCCGTAAACCAATCACCAATACTTGGAGAGAACAATGGAAAATTAAAATGTTATTACCTAATCTCTTCTATACCCCAATGGAAGTGTAATTTCTGCTGGCTGCATTTACAGAGCTTATTTATAGCTTGGCCCTTAGGCCAAAAACTTTCAGAATAGGTGGGGATACCACAGGCTATTTCAACTATTTCAAATGCCAATAATAGGGTAAAGGAAATATTTGTAAACAATTTAATACAACCCAGCAGGTAAAGTCGATCATTGGGAACAAATTTAAGGGGAAATTTTTTTTGGAGTAAACTGTCCCTTTAACCTTAATATTGTCCAGTTATTGCCTGATGTCCTCTAGAAATAACCCAGTTAATGTTATGGTCTTGTATGCTCTAGTTTGTTTCAAAGTATTTCCCATTGGTTCTTCTCTTGTGTATACTGAAGAAAAGAACTGCTTTAGTACCTCAGCCTTCTCCCTGTCACTGTTAATCATGCTACCCTTCACACATTTTAATGTACCTATATTTTCCTTCTTAGATTTTTTGCTATTTATATACTTTAAAAGAAGCTTTTAGGGTGTGACTTAGAATCCTTTGTAATTAAACTTTAATTTTCAATTTTGGCTAATGTGATTGCTTTTTTGAATACTTTGTTACAATGGTTATATATTTTGAATGTTGAGTCTGCAGTGTTTTTCTTTGACAAATATAAATGCCCTATGTTTTTTCTAATTTCTCTTAACACATTTTTATTTAGCCACATCGGCTTGGATTTATTTCTTCTACTTTTAAAACCATGTGGTATGTGCTGACGTATATTTATTTAACAAAGTTTTAAATGTTATCCATTTATCCTCTAGATTTTTATTAGAGAATATTTTGTCCCAATTTATGTTATTTAACAATTTCCTAAAATCATTGAATTTAGTTTTCTTAGAATGAAAAGTCTTAGCTGAACCCTTATAACACTGCTTATGGCAAGTGATTTCAAAAGTGACCATGTTATGATCACTGCTACACAAATGTTCTGTGACTTGTATGTTTGATATTATGAGGCCTATGTATCAAAGGTCTTGCAGACCTGATTCGACAGTGCGGATCAGGTCCGCAAGACCTCGCTGAATGCTGCTGGTGCAACGCCGCCCCCTGCAGACTCACGGCCAATTGGCCGCCAGCAGGGAGGTGTCAATCAACCCTATCGCCAGAAACACGGGCCCACAAGCTCCATACGGAGCTTGATAAATGGGCCTCTATATCTTTATTGTTTATCGTAGCACTAAATCAAATATAACTTTATTTCTAATTGGCTCCTCTATAAATTGTGACATGAAGTTATCCCTGAACATTTAAAATTCTGTCTCCATTAGCTGTATTACTAGTTTCAATGGCCCAGTTTATTTTGGGGTAGTTAAAATCTCCAGTAATTACACCACTGGTGTTATTAGCAGCCTTTCCTACTTGCATTAGTATTTGATTTTCCTCCATGTCACAGATGTTGGGGGGCTTGTAGTATGTTTCTAGAACACAACAACACATATACATACTGTATTTATATAAAAATACACAGATGTGAATGTGTGCTGTGGCCACTTTAGATGCCTATATAATAGTGATGAATAGAGCTTTAATGAATCCATACCAGAGTGTCTTGATACAGTTTGCATGTTTGGCACATGAAACATGTAGGAGCACGTCCCTAAGAGGTTCCCGGAACTTTGAAGCATCCAAAGTGACTCAGAGTGAACGAGCAACCAGCTGACTTTTTGCAGCGCCTGGGATTTACCATCCACCAAGAAGGAGAGTCTAAGGAGGGAACTGGAGAAACCATTTGGAACTAAAATGAGACGCTAACATTTATATTATGTGAAGTTAGTGCAATTGGTTGTTGTACCATGTTTTAATATTAAGCATACCCTCAAATCAGAGATGTGCTTCTTTCTGTTTTGTTTAATAGATTTCACGTTTTTATATCTGGGTGTGAGAATCCCTAGCCTAGATATATAGGAGCAGCTGAAAAACAAGGGATTGTGCACTACTTGGAAAATTTGCAGTTTTTGGAACTAGTGAGTCTGAGATTTCTTCCTGCAGTTTGATATTTTGGTGACTATGCTGTGTGTTTAATCCTATGAACACAGGTGTACAATGCAGTGTGACTGCATTCTGGAATTCACTAGCTCTGTATTCTATTGGAAATATTCACTTGGTTAATTTATTTTATTTCAGTACTTATTTGCTATCTTTATTTGGACATTTTCTTTTCTGCTTTTTTATTCTTATTGGTTTTATTCTATAAGTGAGCGCTAAAGATTTATTGTTGCTATTTAATCAGAAAACAGGTTTGCAGGTGTGGGAAAGAGACAAAAATACACAATTGTGATCGTGTTGAACAAAAAAGTACCAATAGATTGTGATCAACCACATAATCTGGAAAAAGAGTTGGTCCAGAGGGACTGGGGATTGATTGCTATAAATCATTTGCTGACATACTTGCACCAAAGCTACTTGATCTTTTTAATGCTGTAGATGGTTGACTTCTTTCCCCCCAACAGATGATAGTTGCACACATTTTCATTTTGCCAAAACCTTGCAAGTTCCCTACATCACCAGCCACGTTAACATTAACACACATATACCTCTAGAACTCTGATATTAAAATCTATACAAAGCTAATTGCCTTAATAGAGTTCCCCCACGTATATGTTTTGCACTTGTCATTGAAAGTATAGTGAGCATTAGGTACTGTAAATACACTTTAAATATTAGCCAAATATTAGTATAACAGTTTTTTTTTAATTTCTAGACAAAGAAACTGGCAAGTTGATAGCTTTCTTGCATTAGCTTGTATATGACATGTGTTTAAATTATTGGCATAGCTGACAGAGGCTGGATAAGCTAATAATCATGGCAAACGAGAGATAACAGAAAATGTATTAGCCTGTTTTCTTACTAACTCACCCCTGTTTACAGATAAGATTGAGTTACAGGATTATTAAACAAGAATGTATTTGACAATAAAAGGCCAATTGACCAGAATGTATTAACTCAACTTACAAAAAGTAAAGATGTTAAAATCTGTCTCATTTTCCAGATTCATTCTTTTTAACAATGTGGGTTCCTTATCTTGTTATCAGTTTAAAATACCTACCTTGTGTTACCACAATCACCCAGACTATTAATGTTGTTCACCTGTGACCTTCATATTTATCTCAGTTGTATACACTGATTGACTAGTCTTAATTACATCATAATTAAAAATATATTAATAATGTGCTAAAAATAAATACAATTCACCACTGTAAGATTGTGCCAGCTTCTTATTAATAATAGACAATTCCATGTTTTGTATTATTATTAGTATTATTATTAGTAGTAATATTATTATTAGTATTATTAGTATTATCATTATTATATAGTATGTATAGCATTGCAAAATTCCATAGCGCTAATATTTTGATCTTCAAAACAACTATTATCCCTGTCCATCAACCATGGTTGAAATACTCTAACGTTAACACAACATGCAACTTGTTAGAACTATAAATTAATATCATGGGACGTTTGTAGAGTTATTGTGGCAGCGAAGCAATAATTACAATTTTCATCTGTTACATGACCCATTTGTAATGAACAGAATGCTCTTACTGTTTGATGCTATTGTATTCCTGTCTTTTGTGTAAATAGGGCTAGATTACAAGTGGAGCAATACATTTTTATCACTCATAAGCGCTAACTGAACTCAAGCTAAAACATTGCACCCAGTTTAGCGCTGGTATTACAAATGCGAAAAATTCAGGCACGCAAACTTCAGGACTTCAGATATCGTAACCAAGGAATCTCCCTATAGACTTTTATGGGGCACAGTAAAGAAAGCCTTTTCATTTTATTGCTCACGCGCTAACCAGGAGCTGCTCTAGACCAACTGAGCTAAAGCCGAAGGTGCGTTAGGAATACTTCACATTCCTATGTTTTTCACTTAGAAGACAATAGATGTGAGTAAATACACAAAGGCCTATTTAACAAATATCTTGCGGACCTGATCCAACACGCTCTCCGTATTCAGCATTGCACCAGCAGCTCACAAGAGCTGCTGGTGCAACGCCGCCCCCTGCAGACTCGCCGCCAATGGGTTACCAGCAGGGGGTGTCAATCAACCCTATCGTACTCGATTGGGTTGAATTCTGCCGATTCCTGTCCACCTGCTCAGAGCAGACGGACAGGGTTATGGAGCAGTGGTCTTTGTGACCGCTGCTCCATAACTTGTGTTTCTGGCGAGTCCTGATGGTATTACTAATTGATTAGTAGACAAAATTACTTAAGGAAACTTCTAAACAAATTAATGCTATACAAGAGGTTTTGAGTGTGCGAAGTCAGGATTCTCAAAAACACCATAGCAGAAACTAATAAATTAATAAAGGAGGTTAAACAAAGTAAATATTTGAGAGATCAATCTGATTATGACACAAAGTTTATATTTGGCAAAGAAAATATAGGTCAAATTATAGAAGAGGAACAGGCAGAGGTAGAGGCAGAGGTAGATCTAACAATAGGGGGAATGCCAATAGAGGGGGACAAAATAGTGACAACTTTTCCACACAGAGAAGGGTAACATTTTCAGATAGTGAAGGTGAGTCACAAGGAGAATATTCAGGAGATGGCGCTTCCTCAGGGGAAGATGAAAGGTTAGAAACCAATATCAATACCTCTGCTTATGAAACACAATCTATTAGACCTATAAATAATGGTAATGTCAGTAAATATGATTCCATACAAGAAAGAACAGGAGCAATTCCAAAACAACAGTTACTTCCCTCCACTAACAGTACTGTAGTTGGTATTTTAAAGGAGTCTGATCATAAAGATATAGCTCTGGTTTTTCAGAAACCCCCCATAAGACCAGAAGGGGGGGGGGAGAGGCAAAGATCATTCAGGAACAAACAGATATCCCACCAGCAGAGGCAGGAATCAAACGAAGTACAATTGAAAACAATAGTGAATCTTTCAAAATATCAATTGACAAATGCAGAAGAAAGAGTGTTAAGGTTGGGCTTAGGTTTTGTCCCAGATGAGAATTTCAATCTTTTTCAAACATTAATAGATGTTAACAAACTCATTAGAAACATAACACTCAAAAAGCATTTTTCAAATGACACAAATGATAATGATTTAGAACAAATGACACATGATGCTATGTTACATACTACTACTGATCTGTCTTTTAGTGAAGCTTGTGATCTAGCTGCATTGGAAGAATTGGCAACAGAGGTTGCAACCATAGAACATAGTTCTGATAATTTGGTGATTCCTAAATTCAAAAAACCCTCTGTTTTCTATCCCATCCAAAGCAGAGGAACAATCCTTGAAAAATTTCAACATAGAATAGAGCAGGATTTAAGTATTTTGGCCTATAAATCAGAAATATCTAGATCTAATCTTACACAAGAGTTAAAAGATGCCATCAGTTCCCTGAAACATAACTATAACATAGTGGTGAGAGCAGCGGACAAGTGGGGTTCAATTGATCATATTTTATCCAGGAAGCAAATCGCCAATTAAGTAATGTAACACAATATATCAAATTAATATCAGATCCTACGTAGAGATTTAAAAGAGAGCTATATCATTTAGTTGATGAAGGCTTTGAAGAAGGGTATTTTGATAGTCAGACCAAAGATTATTTACAAGTTGAACAACCTATTATACCAGTTTTGAATTTATTACCTAAGGTCCACAAAGGGGTTGAAAATGTGACTGGCCGCCCCATAGTGAGTGGCAAAGGATCAATAACTGAACACTTGTCCCAGTGGTTGGACATAATTTTACAACCTTTGGTTAAAAAGCTGGTTAGTTACTTGTGTGACACCAAACAATTGCATTGGGAAATAGACAAAATACCTTGGAAATTTGAATATGGTTAGCTGACAATTGACAGGCAGGCCTTGTATTCGTCTATTCCCCATACTATGGGATTAAAGGCCATTGAATTCTTTTTGAATAGAATGGCTGATGTCAGTGATTCCTTCAAACATTATGTACTAAGAATTACCAAATTTCTTTTGACTCACAACTATTTTTCTTTTGAGGGGATCTTCTACCTCCAAAGATGTGGGACAGCAATAGGGGCTAAATTTGCCCCCTATTACGCCAACCACTTTATGGGGTGGTGGGAGCTGTCCCACATCTATGGATGTGAAGATCCCCTCAAGGATAATATTGTCTATTATTGTAGATTTATATTATTATATGGAGAGGAGAAAATGAAAAAGCTGATGATTTTTTCAACCTTTTGAATAGAAATGAAGTGGGAATCAGATTTACTTCAGAATTCAATGATCAAGTCATGAATTATTTAGATGTGAAATTGTCAGGGAGTAGTGACTCAAAAATACATACAGAAGTATACATCAAACCAATAACTGGGAACACTCTCCTTCATGCACAAAGCAATCACCCAAGGAGGGTGTTTGGATCTGTTGCTAAAGGGCAATTTATTAGACTCAAGCGTAATTGCAGCACAGAAGAGTCATACAACATATATTCTGAATTATTGACAAACAAATTAAAAAGTTGTGGATATTCAAAGAATATCATAAAAAAAAGCAAAATTAACAGTAGACAAAATAAATAGGAGTGATCTTCTCAAAACTAAGATTAAAATAACTAAGTCACAAGAAAAGGTTACGTTTGTTACAACTTACAGTAACCAATTCCATGAAATATGCAACATCATAAACAGACATACACCTTTGTTGCAAGCTGATGAGAAATTGATAGGTATAGCACGACAGGGATTCAGATTTACATTTAAGAAAGGGATATCAATAGGCAATCATATAGCCCCTACTAGATTACCCACAAGTAAAACTGAACAGAGCTCATGGCTCAGATTCAGAGGCACATATCGCTGCAGTAATACAAACTGTCGAGCATGCAAGTTTCTATCAGAAGGAGATGGTTTTAGATGCTCTGCAACAGGAGAATGGTTTAAACATAATATGTGTCACAATTGTAGAGCTGAATATTCAGTATATCTGTTGACCTGTACATTATGTGACATACAGTATGTAGGGCTTACCTCACGTGAGGTGCGTGAGAGGATTAGAGACCATGCTACCAATATAAAAAATGGTGTGTTAACCACACCGTTAGTACAACATTTCAAAGAATATCACTGAAAAAGCTCAGAGTCCATGAAATCGACTATCATTGAAAAAGTATATAGCAAGAGAGGTTCATCCAGAGACTCTAAACTAGCACTTAGAGAAGTTTTTTGGATACACAAGCTTAAAATTAGAATCACACAATTGTTAAACTCACAATTTGATGTAATAAATTTCTGGCATTGAAAGTACTAATCTAAATGTTAACGTTTATATTTATATTTATGTATCATCTGATAATAGACAAGATAGGATTGCTATACAGGGAGTGCAGAATTATTAGGCAAATGAGTATTTTGACCACATCATCCTCTTTATGCATGTTGTCTTACTCCAAGCTGTATAGGCTCGAAAGCCTACTACCAATTAAGCATATTAGGTGATGTGCATCTCTGTAATGAGAAGGGGTGTGGTCTAATGACATCAACACCCTATATCAGGTGTGCATAATTATTAGGCAACTTCCTTTCCTTTGGCAAAATGGGTCAAAAGAAGGACTTGACAGGCTCAGAAAAGTAAAAAATAGTGAGATATCTTGCAGCGGGATGCAGCACTCTTAAAATTGCAAAGCTTCTGAAGCGTTATCATCGAACAATCAAGCGTTTCATTCAAAATAGTCAACAGGGTCGCAAGAAGCGTGTGGAAAAACCAAGGCACAAAATAACTGCTCATGAACTGAGAAAAGTCAAGCGTGCAGCTGCCAAGATGCCACTTGCCACCAGTTTGGCCATATTTCAGAGCTGCAACATCACTGGAGTGCCCAAAAGCACAAGGTGTGCAATACTCAGAGACATGGCCAAGGTAAGAAAGGCTGAAAGACGACCACCACTGAACAAGACACACAAGCTGAAACGTCAAGACTGGGCCAAGAAATATCTCAAGACTGATTTTTCTAAGGTTTTATGGACTGATGAAATGAGAGTGAGTCTTGATGGGCCAGATGGATGGGCCCGTGGCTGGATTGGTAAAGGGCAGAGAGCTCCAGTCCGACTCAGACGCCAGCAAGGTGGAGGTGGAGTACTGGTTTGGGCTGGTATCATCAAAGATGAGCTTGTGGGGCCTTTTCGGGTTGAGGATGGAGTCAAGCTCAACTCCCAGTCCTACTGCCAGTTTCTGGAAGACACCTTCTTCAAGCAGTGGTACAGGAAGAAGTCTGCATCCTTCAAGAAAAACATGATTTTCATGCAGGACAATGCTCCATCACACGCGTCCAAGTACTCCACAGCATGGCTGGCAAGAAAGGGTATAAAAGAAGAAAATCTAATGACATGGCCTCCTTGTTCACCTGATCTGAACCCCATTGAGAACCTGTGGTCCATCATCAAATGTGAGATTTACAAGGAGGGAAAACAGTACACCTCTCTGAACAGTGTCTGGGAGGCTGTGGTTGCTGCTGCACGCAATGTTGATGGTGAACAGATCAAAACACTGACAGAATCCATGGATGGCAGGCTTTTGAGTGTCCTTGCAAAGAAAGTATATTGGTCACTGATTTGTTTTTGTTTTGTTTTTGAATGTCAGAAATGTATATTTGTGAATGTTGAGATGTTATATTGGTTTCACTGGTAAAAATAAATAATTGAAATGGGTATATATTTGTTTTTTGTTAAGTTGCCTAATAATTATGCACAGTAATAGTCACCTGCACACACAGATATCCCCCTAAAATAGCTATAACTAAAAACACACTAAAAACTACTTCCAAAACTATTCAGCTTTGATATTAATGAGTTTTTTGGGTTCATTGGGAACATGGTTGTTGTTCAATAATAAAATTAATCCTCAAAAATACAACTTGCCTAATAATTCTGCACTCCCTGTATAGAAACTAGTTATATGTTTACAACTTGCATTGAAGTTGCTCAGATACACAGATTTACCTATGTGTTTAACCTCAATTTGTATTTATTTTTTCTATTTTCATGTTTGTGAATGCTCTCGAATGTGTTTATCCCTAAGAGAATATTAACATTATGATACTGTACATTGAATTGTATCTTTAAACACACTGTAAAGATTAAGACATGCATGTTTTGCATGTACATGATATGATATTAAACTTCATATTCAATATCAGATTTGATCTCTTTCAAGCTAAATTAGCTTAATAGCTGTTATTCAATGTTCATAGTATACATAACAGCATATGATTTACCTATGTGCTTATCTTTATATTTACTCCCGTAGATGTTTATATATCTCTTTTTGCTCAAAGATACAACCAATATGATAATATGTACAGGATTTTGTCTCTGAATATATTGTAGAGGTTATGACTTATGATGTATAGCAATAAGTTATGAAGTTTTAAGTTTTACACTGCAATTAATCTTTTCAAATCTGAATAAATTCAATAGTTGTTATCCTATGTCAATAATATGTGCAACAGAATATGACATTTAACTTTATCCATTTCTATGGAGAGCCATGAAATTAAGGGGCTATTTGTTTGTATCATTTAAAACATTAGTAAACTAACTAGATGTTACAAGTGTTTATTCACCCCGCATATGAGTGCAGTAAGGGGTTAAATGATCAAACATATGCTCCTTAATGAGGTGTGGATTGTTTAGGGAAGGCAGCTTGAAAACCAAGCAATCAGTGAGCAGGGTTCAATCTTTTAATTATCCTATCAAGAAAGAGAAGGTCATTTAGAAGTGTGTGCAAGCTGTGTTCACATTATGCTATGATTACGGCTGTTGCCGAAACATGTTAGCCATAAGGACACTGCATATGCCACTGACTGGTGGTTTCTGATTTTGTATGTAACTTTTTAAGCTGTTTAACTCCTTGAATAAAAGCTAAGTTTTATTACACCATTGGATGGACCGGTGCTCCTTGTTTTGTTTAACTTTACCTTGAGTCTGAAGACTCGCCAGAAACACGGGCCGTCAAGCTCCATTCGGCGCTTGATAGATAGGCCCCACTGTGTGCACAATTATTAGGCAAGTTGTATTTTTGAGGATTAATTTCATTATTGTACAACTACAGTGCTCTCGGTCAATCCAAAATGTTAATAAACCTCAAACCAGAATATTTAAGAAAGTAAAAGTGAGGTTTTGACTTTCTTAGGAGAAAATCTATGTGTGAACAATTATCGGGCAACTATTAGGTTGCTTAATTATTATGCAACTAAATGAAAAATAACAATTTTCCCATCTCACTTGTTTATTTTCATCTGTTAAAGTGAGAATAATAAACAAACTCAAAATTCACTAATAAACATTTCTGACATTTCCACACAAAACAATCAGTGACCAATATAGCCACCCTTCTTTTCAAAAACAGTCATAAGCCTTACATCCATGGAGTCTGTCATTTTCTTGAACTGTTGACAATCAACTTTTTGTGCAGCAGCAACCACAGCCTCCCAGACACTGTTTTTCTTCACCACAAATCTCCCGTTTAAGTTCTCAATAGGGTTTAGGTCAGGTGAGGAAGGGGGCCATGCCATTATTATTTCATCTTTTAGACCTTTACTGGCTAGCCACGCAGCACTTTGATGATGTTGTGGACCATTGTCCTGCATAAATAGCATGTCTTCTTGAAAGATGCAGGCTTTTTCCTGTACCACTGCTTGAAGAAAGTGTCTTCTAAAAACTGGCAGTAGGTTTGGGAGTTGATTTTGAGTCCATCTTCAACCCAAAAAGGTCCAACTAGCTCTTTTTAATAATGCCAGCCCATTCCAGTACCCCACCTCCACCTTGCTGGCGTCTCTGTGCCTGTTACTGAACCAGTCCCGGGTCCATTCATCTGGTCTGTCAAGTGTCACTCTCATCTGATCAGTCCATAAAACCTTTGAAAAATCTGTTTTTAGATATTTCTTGGCTGAGTCTCGACGTTTCAACTTATGTGTCTTGTTCAGTTGTGGTCGGGTTTCAGCCTTCCTTACCTTGGCCATGTCACTGAGCACTGAACACCGTGTACTTCTAGACACTCCAGGTAGATTGCAGTTCTGGAATATGACAGCGCTGGTCAGCTTCATAGGTGTTACACTTGACTCCAATCTGTCCTTCATACCCCACATCCAATTGATCTCTTCATCCTGTCGCAGCCACCTATGCAATATCTCCAAAATGTGTCCATGTCTGCGTGCTGAAACTACTAAACAGCTAATCCACTCCCTGGTCATTTTCTGACTTGACTATTGTAATAACCTACTAACTGGCCTCCCTCTCTCCCCTCTTCAATCAATCCTAAATGCCTCTGCTAGGCTAATCCACCTCTCCCGACGCTCTGTATCTGCTGCACCTCTCTGCAAGTTCTTTCACTGGCTACCCATTCACATCAGAATTAAATTCATAATTCTCAACCTGACCTACAAAGCCCTTACCAACGCAGCCCCCCCCCCCCACCTATCCTCACTCATCAACAAATATACTCCAGCCCACCCCCTAAGATCCAACAATGACCTGCTCCTTGCATCTTCTACCATCACCTCCTCCCATGCTAGACTACAGGACTTCTCTTGTGCGGCACCAACCATCTGGAACACACTTCCTCAAGCTGTCAGACTTTCCCCTAACCTTTTCTCCTTTAAACTCTACCAAATAAATTTTTGGGGTAGGAAATGCCTCCACTATGCTGAATTGAGCACAATGTTGATTAAACAATATAAAGAGGTTGTGGAGTTTGTTTAAGAAAAAATACACATTAAAAAGTAAAACTTTATTATAACCATGTTAAAATACCTGTAACTCAGGAATTATCACACACATACACAATTCCTAGGTGTTGTCTGAATAAAGGGTATGAATAGCCAATATATCCCTTTCGCAGCATCGCTAATCAAAGCAAATTATTATCAGTGGTTTAGTGACAAAATAAAGGACCGTACCACCACTTCCTCAGTTGGAAATAATCTAGTAGCAATTGCTTATTGACTACTGTTATCCTAGGTGATTACGGCTACTGTACGGTCACTACGATCTAGGATAACTAATGTCTTGAGATGACTGTTACCTCCTAAAGCAGACCTAATATTGGAACTAATATTACCGCTATTACTGCTGCTACCTCTACTTCAAGCCGTTACCAATTTATAAAGATAACATAGAAATAAAATTGAGTTCCAACCGTTATTACCGCTAATACCGCTATTACCTATTAATACCAATTCATTAACGTTACTTTCATATAAGAATAGAGTTTTACGAAAAATCAACAAGCAGCTCAAAGTGCCGTCTTGGCGGCTCATACATCGACCCTAAGCCCCTCCCACATACGTTTTTCATCACGGCTATGTGACTTCGTCAGGGTTTAGGGGCCGGCCACGCACCTAGTGCCTCTATTTGTATCCTTGATGGTTACCATGGTTACCTTCATCGGTTAACAAACCGAGAAAATTTAAAGGCATCTTATGTTTATATTATTCAAGCTTGATGCAGTGTCTCTGCACTTGAATTGAATTGATGTGACACAAGTGAGTAGACATATTTGATGAATAATATATTTATTTGTACCATACCAGTCCGTGACATATTGCAGCATCTTTATTTTGTACAACAGCAGCTGGATTGGTTTGTCTCACAAAATATCAGTTGGTGCTGATTTTCTGTCTTCATTTTATCTTAATACATTTTGGTGCTTTGGATATTATTCAGTCTTATACAGAACATTTGGTACTTTAGACAATATTTTATTTTATACTGTGATTATCCATAGTTTTTGTCAAGATCAAATTTAAAGTGTAGGGAAATATACAGCACATATTAAATGTGCAGTCAGAAATTATTTTCATTGCGAAATTCAGATGTTCAAATTAGGTGATATAGATTTTAAAATTACACCTAATACATAGATATTAATATTATTTTTGATCAAGATCAATTTTTCATATGTATAGATATACACACTGTATATACATGTTATAAAAAGCATGAGATTGATAGATCTTCATTTAGACAGCATAAATATGTCAACGCGTTTTAGCCCTGGGAATGGGCCTTTTTCAAGACAAGGATAGTCTTGAAAAAGGCCCATTCCCAGGGCCGAAACGCGTTGACATATTTATGGTGAGCCTTTTTCTAATTATTCATCTTATCTGTTAGCTGTATTGCACTATGTATTTTTTGTATTTATAGGTATACAGAACACAGTTATTGAGGAACATTTTGGAAAATAACAGATTCCTCTTCACGCACTAGCAACACATTAACTATTTGAAAACCTTGCACAAACCTTTCAAGGATTACTTTGTATTTATTTGACTCATAACGTTACTTGGAATAACACCAGCTCCTTTGGAATTTAAACTTTTTTTCACCCCTCATTTTTTAATTTTTTAATTTTATCATTTTTTAATTTTCCATTTTTTCATTATTCCATTTATTTTTTAACGTGCACCATCACATTGTTTGCGCACTTACAGGATAATTTTATGTGTCTAACTTTGTTCACTTCATAATTTTTATTTGTTTATTTTACACACCCTATTTTGTGTAACTTTGTACCCAGTATCTTCCACATATTTCTCACTAACCTGTTTCGTCTAATATACTGTATCAATTGTTGCCTTGTATCCGCCAAGACCATACGACATTTTGATATACGAAATAACAACCATATGTATGTTCATTGCCATTAAGTTTTAGACATCAGTTTTTGTATCAGTCACATTATGTACATCATGGATCCATGATTTTTAATCATTGTATAATTTGTATAATTTTTAATCATTGTATAATTTGTATCGCATGTTTTATTGTAAACGGCATATTTCATTGTATAATCTTTGCTAATTAAATATCATAATTACTTTTATATATCTCTGCCTTCTTTGGCGCTCCTTAAAACTATTTTTTCATATTGATTGTCATTTTAGGGTTTAGCTAAGGACCCTCTATTTGAGGAGCTGTAGATATTTAGTCTAGCGCTGGTAATACTCTTCATTTCTAATAATTATGCACACCTTGATATAGGGTGTTGATCTCCTAAGGCCACACCCTTCCTCATTACACAAATATGCATCACCTGATATACTTAAAGGGACACTGTACCCAAATTTTTTCTTTTGTGATTTAGATAGAGCATGCAATTTTAAGGAACTTTCTAAGTTACTCCTACTATCAAATTTTCTTCATTCTCTTGGTATCTTCATTTGAAAAGCAAGAATGTAAGTTTAGATGCCGGCCCATTTTTGGTGAACAACCTGGGTTGTCCTTGCTGATTGGACAACACCAATAAACATGTGCTCTCCAGGGTTCTGAAACAACAATTGGCTGGCTCCTTAGCTTAGAGGCCTTCTTTTTTAAATAAAGATAGCAAGAGAACGAAGAAAAATTGATAATAGGAGTAAAATAGAAAGTTGCTTAAAATTGCATGCTCTATATGAATCAAGAAAGAAAAAATGTGGGTTCAGTGTCCCTTTAAATAAAATAAGCATGAACATTTATACAGTTTGGAGTTGGACAATATGCATAAAAAGTATGATTTGGTCAAAATACTCACTTGCCTGATAATTGTGCACACAGTGTATATATAATATGTTTAAAAATATAAATATATTACTTTTATAAAACACAATTGTGTTTAAATAAATGGTATTTTCTAATAATGTTATCACCCAAGTGTAAGTTAAAAAGAGCATGTTTAAGTAATAAACTATGTGTGCATATGAGCCTGGTTGTGTGAATGAACCTCTGTGCTATTTTTACTGTATGTGTGTATGAGGTCCTTGTAGATAATTGTGACTGTACATTTAACAGTGTGTCTGTCTGTAAATTATCTACGTGTGATTGTGTTTGGGTATGGGTGTGTTTGACCCATGTCTGGGAATACGACACTTTACTTTTTGTAAATGTTACCTTGTGTGTGAGCCTGTATATCTCTGTGTGTGTGTGTGTGTGTGTGTGTGTGTCTGTCCCTGTGCATATGCATGCAAGTATCACCCTCTATGTGTAAATGTGCATCAAAGTCTGTATGTGTATGATTAACCATTAATGCCTTTCTCACTAATTGATACATCTAAAAATGCTTTTCTTTTGTTAAATAAACAAAAGGGCAGTGTTTAAGGGCATCTGAAATTTAAGATATCTGTAGACTCAAGTTGCCTGTTAGCACTATGTCTCTGCCAACACCCCTGAGCAAAAACAAGTCTCAGCTTTTTATTTATTTATTTTACTTGTGCATTTATTTTTATTTAATTGACATTGATGTTCTCTAGAACATATCTTTACATTTCTCTGCCTGACAGTATAATATTGGCACCCAGGCCCAGCACTCTCTAATTTGCGTTATGACTTCTAAAATGTAAAATTTTAGTACATGGGAAGATTTTGTATGCTTACATATATTTATACTCTGTCAGAAAAAGGGTATGGTTGGGGTTGAACCCTCAATGGGCCATAGTTACACCTTAATGAACTAATTTGTACCATTTAGGGGTAAATAAGGTACAAATATGTTTCCAACTGTCAAAGGGTTCATGTCTGTACCATTTAATCCCTAAACAAAGGTACAATCACTTGTGTGGCCAAATAGTTGAGGGAGGTATGTAATTCAAGACTGCCAAACCTTGCAAGTGCATGTAATTTGTGCACTTGAGTATTATTATTTCCCAAGATGGTAAACGGTTATTTTATACTTAGGCTACAGAGTTATCCACAGTGATATCCATTATTCAATGGAAACACAATTGGCAGTTACCCAAAATGAATTCAACATATATCTTGTACAGCAAAATGATTCAATGATTGTTGGTTATATGCAAGAGGTGGACAAAACAACAAAATACTTACAGTAACAACCCTTATCTTCACTGATACTGTGTCGCTGGTTCTAAACAGTACACAAGCACTTAAAGGGACACTGAACCCCTTTTTTTATTTTGTGATTCAGATAGAGCATGCAATTTTAAGCAACTTTCTAATTTACTCCTATTATCAATTTTTCTTCATTCTCTTGCTATCTTTATTGAAAAAGAAGGCATCTAAGCTATTTTTGGTTCAGTACTGGACAGCACTTGTTTTTAATGGTTGGTTAAATTAATCCACCAATCAGCAAGAACAACCCAGGTTGTTCACAAAAAATGGCCGGCATCTAAACTTACATTCTTGCTTTTCAAATAATGATACCAAGAGAATGAAGAACATTTAATTAAAGGAGTAAATTAGAAAGTTGCTTAATATTGCTGCTCTATCTAAATCATGAAAGAAAAGATTTGGGTTCATTGTCCCTTTAATTAAAATTTTAATGTTTATATTTAGAGCATCAAGATGATAACTTTTACACGTGAAGCAAATGTATTAACTTAAATTACAAAGCAAAGAATTATATTTTAAACTCAGTGTGGCTACTGTAAGTTTTTTTTATTATTATTATTATTTAAAGCTAGACAATTACTTATATACATATCTTTCTAAGGCTCTGGTAATCGCCAACAGTATAACATCCCTTAGAAAATACCTCAGGTCTAGTCATTTTTCACAAGCCTGTAACGTAGATATATAATAGGAAGAATTGTTTGTTATCCAATAGGCATTAAAGGCTAAAAAATAAGGTGTAGTCGATACTACAGATCCAAAATTAGTTGAATAATATAGCCAAGTAATTTAGTGCACACATTAGTAGAACTACAACACATCTTAAGTGGTGTGTTTCCTGTCCCATAGCCGCAAATGTAATCAGTCTAATGCTGTTTCTGTGGATAATAATGCTCCTTCTGTTTCTTCATTACAGGAGAATGGTGAGGAATTTTCACATAAATTGAGAAAGTTAGTTACAGCAGCAGTATCTGAAGCTTTGGCTGCTCTCTCGCCTGCAAACTTTAAGGTCAGTACATGTTTCTACTTTTACCAGTGTACTATGTGTCCTGGGGCAAGGAATACTCTTATGTCTTCAGAGGGTGAAGTTTCTTCTGCTTATAAGGAATCTTCATCTGATGTTGAACCTGATATTTCCTCTTGTTTGTTTAAAGTTGAACGTATTTGTTCTCTTTTAAATGAGGTCTTGATTACTTTAGGGTTAAAAATCCTAAAGCTTCTGATGACAAACCTTGCAATTGTTTAAATTCCATTCTGTTGTTAAACTTCCTCAAGTTTTTCCTATTCCTGATGCTGTCTCTGACATGATTTCTAATGAATCGTCTAAGCCTGGAAATTTGTTTAACCATTCTGCAAGGTTAAACAAATAATTTCCTTTACCAGCTCCTAATATTGAGGTATGGGAAACGGCTCCTAAGGTTGATGGGGCTATTTCCACTTTGTTTAAGTGTACTACTATTCCTTTGGAAGATAGAACATCTTTTAAAGACCCTCTAGACAGAAAGTTAGAATTTTTCACAGAAGGGATTTTTTTCAAGACGTTTACTTACTTAGGCCATCACTTTGCATTGCTGATGTGGCTGCTGCATCAACTTATTGGTTATGCAGTCTTTCTGAACAGTGTTTTGAGGATCCTGTTTTTGACAATCTATAAAGTTTACTAAAAACATAAAAGTATCTGAAGCTATGGCTGCTCTCCCTCCTGCAAACAAGAGTTTAAGGTCAATACAGGTTTCTCCTTTAACCAGTACTATGTGCCCTGGGGCCAGGGATATTCTTACGTCTTCAGAGGGTGAAGTTTCTTCTGCTTATGATGAATCTTTTCTAAAGTTGAACCTCTAAACAAGAAGTTAGAGTTTTCACAGAAGGGCTTTTTACAAGAAGGTTACTTACTTAGGCCATCCTTTTGTATTGCTGATATGGCTGCTGCGTCAACTTACTGGTTATCCAGTCTTTATTAACAGTGTTTTGAGGATCCTGTTTGTGACAATATTTTAAGTTTACTTAAAAATGCTAATCCTTTTATTTGTTATGCTGTTTTTGATATTATGAAAATTACTGTCAAAATTATGTCTTTGGCAGTTCTTGCCAGAAGAGCTTTATTGCTTTAATCCTGGTCTGGTGATATGGTTATATTTTTCCTTTCAGGGTAAGAAATTGTTTGGTTCAGATTTAGATTCTATTTTTTCGAGGGAAAATCTAAGGCTTTTAATCGTTTCTGTTCCTTTAGCCAGAATAAGGATCAAATAAGTTAAGTTCACTCTGATCAAAAACAAAGTACTTCTGGTTCAGTTTGGAGATCTAGTGCTAACTGGAATAAGTCTAAGCAGGCTAAGAAAGCTACTCCTGTTACTAAAAATGCATGAAGGTGTGGCTCCTGATCCAGTGTTACTGATAGAGGACAGGTTAAGTCTCTTTTAAGAGACTTAGTTTCATTCTGTCCTAATTCTATGGCTACTGCTCAAGTTTCTTTAGGAACATTAGATAGAATTCAGACTTGATATTCCCTGAGAGAGGTTTTGTCTGTTCTATGTACTAACCTGTATTTTAAAAGTTTTGTTCCGGTCTCTCCTGAAACTGGGAATCAAGATTTTGCTTCTAAAGATCCTGTCAATTTTATTGAGGTTTCTAAGAGTACACTGGCCCCAAGTTATCAAGGTCTGTCGGACCTGATCCGACAGTGCGGATCAGGTCCGACAGACCTCGTTGAATACAGCGAGCAATACGCTTGCCATATTCAGCATTGCACCAGCAGCTCACAAGAGCTGCTGGTGCAATGCCGCCCCTTGCAGACTCGCGGCCAATAGGTCGCCAGCAGGGGGGTGTCAATCAACCCGATCGTACTCGATCGGGTTGATTTCCGGCGATGTCTTTGTGACCGCTGCTTCATAACTGCTGTTTCTGGCGAGCCTGAAGACTCGCCAGAAACAGGGGCCATAAAGCTCTTTACGGAGCTTGATAACTAGAGGCTGGGTTTTCACAGGAGGCAAGGTTTCCAATGTTGATTCTGAGTCTCTGTGCAACCTTCAAGGCTCTTCAGCTTTAGCCTCTGTTAAAAATATAGTTTATTTTCCTTTTGTAGTAAGGCAAGGTCACAGTAGTGACTTATGTCATCCATCTTTCGCCAGATGGGAACTCTCAGTTTCCTGGTGATAAGGGGTGGTGTTTTGAATCCCTTTTTAGCTGAAGAACAATTCTTGTCTAGCTTTGACAGTTCTCATTCTAGGGATGATCATCTGGGCAATTATTTTTTCAGTCCTTAGTTTTGTCTCCTAGAGGAGTTTTCTTTTCTTCTTCAGCAGGTGTCCAAACAGTTATTGAACAAACATCTCAGACACTTCGTAAGGATTAGGGTCCTTTACATAGTATTAGTAGTTGTTGTAATACGTCTCTTGTTGTTTCAGCCTGTGTGTATGTCGGTACATCTACTAAGAATGGTTTTCAAGCTTAGCGTGGGAAGAACGCTAGGGGTTTTGGTAAATCATACTGTCATTTTGCAGGATTTGGTATCCGAATATAGTACAGAGGTTCATGTACCTTCCTTTTACTCTGTCTCTGGGACTAGGCCTACTATTCCTAAATTTGATTTTGCATCTGGTTCTAGAGTATCTAAGCTTGATTGTATGGAAATTGAATGTTTAGTTCTAAGACATAGGGGTTTCTCTGATTCTGTGATTGAAACCTTATTTCAGGCTCGGAAGCCTGTGACTATGAAACATTACCATAAATTATTTTATAATTCCTTGGATTCTATAGTTTTTACAGGATGGCTTGGATAAAGGTTTATCTGCAGTACCCTGATATTTCTGCTCTTTCAGTTTTGTTCCATAGAAACATTGCTATTCATGGTTTTATCCAGGCTTTGGTTCATATCAAACCAGTAATTAAGCCAATTTCTCCTCCTTGGAATCTGAACTTGGTATTAAGAGTTTTACAAGCTCCTCCTTTTGAACCTATGCTTAAGATTGACATTAAGCTACTTTCTGGGAAAGTGTTGTTTCTTTTAGCTATTTCATCTGCTAGAAGAGTTTCTGAATTATCTGCTCTTTGTTGTGAACCTCCCTATCTTATTTTTGATCTGGATAAGTCAGTCTTGAGAACTACTTTGATTTCTTGCCAAAGGTTGTTTCTCCTGATAACATCAGCAGAGAAATAGTTGTTCCTTCTTTGTGTCCTAATCATAAGTCTGCTTCAAAAAGATGTTTGCATAATTTGGATGTTGTTAGCGCATTGAAGTATTTGATTGATGCTACTAAGGCATTTAGACAAACTTCTAGTTTGTTCTTTCATTTTTCTGGCTCTAGGAAAGG
Source organism: Bombina bombina (assembly GCF_027579735.1). Classification (NCBI taxonomy): domain Eukaryota; kingdom Metazoa; phylum Chordata; class Amphibia; order Anura; family Bombinatoridae; genus Bombina; species Bombina bombina. The sequence continues at coordinate 175,737,614 of NC_069501.1, forward strand.
ACAGAAGGTTTCTGCCGTTTCTTTAGCTTCTTGATTTAAACTTTTGATTCACAAGGCTTATTTGGAGGCAGGTCGGGCTCTACTGCAATGGATACTGCTCATTCTACCAGATCAGCTGCTACTTTATATGCTTTTCAGAATGAGGCCTCAGTTGATCAAATTTGTAACGCAGCTACTTGGTCTACTTTGCATACATTTACTAAATTCTACCATTTTGATGTTTTTGCTTCCTCTGAGGCAGCTTTTGGTAAAAAGGTGCTTCAGGCAGTTATTTCAGTTTGATTCTAGTATGTTTTTAAATGCAATAAAAAAAATATTGGGGTTGTGGATTTAATTTATCAGTGAAAAATACGTTTTTAAATGCCACCCTTTATGTTATTACTCATGGACTCCACAGCTTGGGTATTAGTTCCCATGAGTAATGGGTCGTGGACTCTCACCACCTATATGAAAGAAAACATAATTTATGATTACCTGATAAATTCATTTATTTTATGGTAAGAGTCCACAACACCTCACCCTTTCTTTTTTAAGGGTCTTTGTTTTCTTTTTCAAGCGCATATTTTTTTTGGCTCTTGATCTTTTCCTTGCCTTACTTTAGCTTGGATATGCGTTAGACTGAGGTATGTGTGAGGTGGGAGGGGTTATATAGAGCTCTGGGGGTTTGTAATCTTTGCCTCCTACAAGTGGAAGTGAAGGTAATGCCCATGAGTAATGGATCATGAACTCTCACCACTATGAAATAAATGAATTTATCAGGTAAGAATAAATTATGTTTTTAAACAATTTTCTAATTTGCATCATTTTCTTTGTATCCTTTATTGAAAAAGCAGCAATGCACTACTGGGAGCTAGCTGAATGCATTGAGTGAGCCAATAACATGAAACATATACTGTATGTGCAGCTACCAATCAGCAGCTCCTGAGCCTACCTAGGTATCTTTTAAAAAAAGACACTAAAAGAACAAAACAAATTAGATAATAGAAGTAAATTGGAAAGTAATATAATGCTCTGATCTAAATCATGAAAGAAAACACTTGTCCCTTCAAAAAAATGATGCTCAAGGGCAATGTCTTCATTTAGATATTTATGTTTTGTTAAATTTATATTGTTATTAACACTTGTTTTTAAGGCTGTGCAAATTCGTTGGCTCTTATAAATGATAATAATGATTAAAATATACTGCATAAGCTTATGTTAATCAGATGAACTTTAGCTATGTATTTGAAACTAGAGAGTGCTCCTCAAATCACAAACAAATTTGTGTGTTTTTTTTTACTTTTGTTTTATGCACACTATACATACATAAACACACACATACAGCATATATAGATACATAATACATATTACATACACACATGTTTTTTTAAACTGTATGAGTGGGATGAATATGGATCAAGAGAGAAAGAGGGGGAGAATGGTAGTGATACAAGGAGTAACAAAGAGAAAGTGTGAATATGAAAAAGTAAAAAATAAAATGTGAAAATCTGCTGATAGATTGATATACCACTGTCTAACTGGCCCCATGGATGGTATACGGGTTTTAATGTACCATGAATATATTTATAAGCTTCATAATAAAAAAAAAACAAAAAAAAACTCAGCACCCCAGATGAATATAAAATGTTTTAATCATCACAAATCTCTAGAAAGGGAAGTAAATGTAATATGCCAAATATACTCTTCATTCCCATGTTACAATTGTGCTCAATGCAAATCTATCATACAATGAGAATATGTAACTCATACAGGATTTAAAATTAACATTAAAGGCACATATACATGTAACTCAAGTTACATTGTATATGTAATTAAATGCCTATGTGGATGGGCATATGTAGGGGAGAACACCCAATCTGTGAGGGACAGAATACGACAACATAAGTCAGCTATAGGTAAACTTGATGAAGATGTACCAGTTTCACATCATTTTACACTGGCATCGCATAATAAAAACCAATTGAGATTCCAAATTGTGGATGGGGTTCACCCACTTAGAAGTGGAAGAGATCGACAAAAAAAATTATTCAGGAAGGAAGCATAATGAATTAGGATGCTGGACATCATGTCTCCAAGGGGTCTCAATTATGACATACCTTGGAGACATTTTGTCTAAGCACAGTCAACTAATGTAATCTAATATTCTATTGCTAATGTTGGGATGAGAATTAGTATTAAATTTAGGATTTTATGTAAAAGAAAATTAAAAAAGGAAAGAAAATAGAGTTAATTAAAAACAATTGGTTCCTTACTATATCAGTTGTATCTATGAAATAAATGGGAACATGCATAACCTGGTATATAATATGCAAGACATCAGTCAGTGTCTTCCTATATATGTATATAAAATTGATACAATATATGTTAATAAGACAGAAAATAGGGAATTATTGAACACAATTCGACATAATCAGACATATGTATCTCTGTTTCCTTTATATAAATAACCTTTGAGAAATGCTGTAAATAAGATGTATAGTATATAAGTAGTTGCAATATTAGAATATTCAGAATTGGTACTTCACTTTGAATTACATAGAGCAAATATGTGCATAGTTGATTATGATATATGTGTGAATTGACCAATCAGGACATTGCTCTAAACTATTTAAGGAGGGCTATCACTACAGAGTGCTATACTGATGCTTTACAGCATGTCACAAGGTCACGTGGTCCAGCAGTTCTAGTGTATGCTGAATGATACTGTCACCATCCCTTAAAAAGTCTGGACACGCTGAATACGGCTACCTTTTGGATACTTTGATTCCACAGCAAAGGTGTCGACATGTAAATGGTCTGCCAAGGTGATCATTAGTAAAACGCTTGGCCGAAATCAGATTGATACAAGATTGTCATTATACACCTGTTTGTTGTTAAATTCTCACATATGAGTGCATATGGGTATACTGCAACACTGATGAACTGCATATATTACATAAATACCCTGACGTCAATACATTGAGGACTTTATTAAAGATGGACACAGATGAATGTAAAAAGGGCTGTACAGACCTATTACTATTAGGGTGTGTGGATGATAATGAACTGTATTATTGCTGTGTGGATCAGTTTGGTGTTATCGAAAGTCAGAAAATGATTTTTCCCTATACAAGTTTGAATTGCAAAAATTCTTAAAGGGATATATTTCTGATGATATACAGACATTTGTTACTCATATAAGTTTGAACCGTATAACATTTTAAGGGACATTTCTCTGATGAAATATGGGCTTTTGACACTTTTGTGGTTAACCATGTTCCACCTATTGGTCAGTTGTGACATTAACGCCTAGGGTTTATAAAAAAAAAAAAATTCTTGTCTGGTGTGCATGGTCTGCGTGAATGAAGAGTATATTGGGCATGTTATACTTATTTCCCTTTCTAGAGATTTGTGATGATTAAAACACTTTATATTCATCTGCAGTGCTGAGATTTTTTTTGATTATTTATTGTGGTAATTTGACAATACCTCTCGTGCACCCGTTTACATTTTTCTGATATAATTGGTTGTGCTGTCGCTTTCATCATTTATTATCTATATTTATATGCTTGTTATAAGTAGGTTGTTTTGTTTTTAATTTATTAAAATGGCTTTGAATGTGAAAAGTCATGTGATGATGCACATTACAAACATAATCAAACACTACATATATTATCTATTGAATTTCAGAGCATACAGAATTAATATCAATAATTCATAGGTTTCCATTAGAAAATTCAAGGCACAGTTATAATCATATAATAAAATGGTGATTATATTTAAAAAAAAAAAGCACCATCTTAAAAAGGTATTGTAAGAAACAGACTGAGGGATGACATGGAATTAAGTCACAAGCTCACACTATCTCTCACACTCACATACACACTAACATGGGAGGGTCACTTAAAACTGTATTCCAGATTCTCTGGGCCTTATGGACCTAGCATTATCTAAACTTGATTCAGATGATTCAGATAGGGCATGTCCTTTTAACCCCTTAACGACCAACGATGTATGGGGTACGTCCTGCAAAAAAAGCAGTTAATGACCGACGACGTACGACATACATTGTTGGTCTTTAAAAGCGATGGAAATTATCCTGATCGCTTCCAGCTGTTTTCCTGTTATTGCAGTGATGCCTCGATATTGAGGCATCCTGCAATAACAGTTTTTGGCCATCCGATGCAGAGAGAGCCACTCTGAGGCCCTCTCTGCATCGGACATCGATGTTTGCAAATGGTCAGAGGGGGGCAGGATCACGGGCGGAGCCCAGTCAGCCAATAGGATTGAGCTTGCATTCTATTGGCTGATTGGAACAGCCAATAGAATGCGAGCTCAATCCTATTGGCTGATTGGATCAGCCAATAGAATTTTTTCTACCTTAATTCCGATTGGCTGTTCCAATCAGCCAATAGAATGCAAGCTCAATCTTATTGGCTGATTGGATCAGCCAATAGAATTTTTTCTACCTTAATTCCGATTGGCTGAAAGAATCCTATCAGCCAATTGGAATTCAAGGGACGCCATCTTGGATGACGTCATTTAAAGGAATCTTCATTCATCGGAAGTCGTCTGAAGAAGAGGATGCTCCACATCGGCTGGCTTCAAGATGGACCCGCTGCGCTCCGTATGGATGAAGATAGAAGATGCCGTCTGGATAAAGACTTCTGCTCGTCTGGAGGTCCTCTTCTGCCCGGATCGGATGAAGACTTCTGCCCCTCTGGAAGACCACTTGTGCCCGGCTGGGTGAAAACGGCTCAAGGTAGGGTGATCTTCAAGGGGGTAGTGTTAGGTTTTATTAAGGGGGGATTGGGTGGGTTTTAGAGTAGGGTTGGGTGTGTGGGTGGTGGGTTTTAATGTTGGAGGGGTATTGTATTTTTTTTTACAGGTAAAAGAGCTGATTACTTCTGGGCAATGCCCCGCAAAAAAGCCCTTTTAAGGGCTATTAGTAATTTAGTATAGGGTAAGGAATTTTATTATTTTGGGGGGCTTTTTTATTTTATTAGGGGATTAGATTAGGTGTAATTAGTTTAAAATTCTTGTAATTATTTTTTTATTTTCTGTAATTTAGTGGGGGGTTTTTTGTACTTTAGTTTATTTAATTGAATTGTATTTAATTGTAGTTAGTTTAGGTAATTAATTTAATGATAGTGTAGTGTTAGGTGTAATTGTAATTTAGGTTAGGATTTATTTTACAGGTATATTTGTATTTATTTTAACTAGGAAGTTATTAAATAGTCAATAACTATTTAATAACTATTGTACCTAGTTAAAATAAATACAAAGTTGCCTGTAAAATAAAAATAAACCCTAAGCTAGATACAATGTAACTATTAGTTATATTGTAGCTATCTTATGGTTTATTTTACAGGTAAGTATTTAGTTTTAAATAGGAATAATTTATTTAATTGTAGTAATTTAATTTCATTTTATTTAAATTATATTTAAGTTAGGGGGGTGTTAGACTTAGGTTTAGACTTAGGTTTAGGGGTTAATAAATTTAATATAGTAGCGGCGATGTTGGGGTTGGCAGATTAGGAGTTAATAAATGTAGGTAGGTGTCAGCGATGTTAGGGACAGCAGCTTAGGGATTAATAAAATTTAACTAGTGTTTGCGAGGCGGGAGTGCGGCGGTTTAGGGGTTAATATATTTATTAAAGTGGCGGTGATGTTCGGTCGGCAGATTAGGGGTTAAAAACTTTATTTAAGTGTTTCCGATGTGGGGGGGGGGCTCGGTTTAGGGGTTAATAGGTAGTTTATGGGTGTTAGTGTACTTTTTAGCACTTTAGTTAAGAGTTTTATGTTACGGCGTTAGCCCATAAAACTCTGAACTACTGACTTTTAAATGCGGTATCAGTCTTGACAGGAGAGGGTCTACCGCTCACTTCTTCCAAGACTCGTAATACCGGCGTTAGGCATATCCCATTAAAAAGATAGGATACGCAATTTACCTAAGGAGATTTGCGGTAAGCTCGAGTCGTGGAAGAAAAGTGAGCGGTACACCTGTACCTGCCAGACTCGTAATACCTGCGGGCGTTAAAAAGCAGCATTGGGACCTCTCAAAGCTGCCTTTTAAGGCTAACGCAAGACTCGGAATCTAGCCGAAAGTTTGTAAAACGTTTGTGAAAAAGTGAACAATTTTTTTTTATTTGATCGCATTTGGCGGTGAAATGGTGGCATGAAATATACCAAAATTGGCCTAGATCAATACTTTGGGTTGTCTACTAGACTACACTAAAGCTAAAATTAACCCTACAAGCTCCCTAATTAACCCCTTCACTCCTTGGCATAATACATGTGTGGTACACAGCGGCATTTAGCCACCTTCTAATTACCAAAAAGCAACGCCAAAGCCATATATGTCTGCTATTTCGGAACAAAGGGGATCCCAGAGAAACATTTACAACCATTTGTGCCATAATTGCACAAGCTGTTTGTAAATAATTTCAGTGAGAAACCTAAAGTTTGTGAAAACATTTGTGAAAAAGTGAACGATTTTTTTTATTTGATCTCATTTAGCGGTGAAATGGTGGCATGAAATATACCAAAATGAGCCTAGATCAATACTTTGGGATGTCTTCTAAAAAAAACTATATACATGTTAAGGGATATTTAGGGATTCCTTAAAGATATCAGTATTCCATTGTAACTATCGCTAATTTTGAAAAAAGTGGTTTGGAAATAGCAAAGTGCTACTTGTATTTATTGCCCTATAACTTGCAAAAAAAGCAAAGAACATGTAAACATTGGGTATTTCTAAACTCAGGACAAAATTTAGAAACTATTTAGCATGGGTGTTTTTTGGTGGTTGTAGATGTGTAACAGATTTTGTGGGTCAAAGTTAGAAAAAGTGTGTTTTTTTCCATTTTTTCATCATATTTTATAAACATTTTTATAGTAAATTATAAGATATGATAAAAATAATATCGTTTGAAAGTATATTTAATGGCGAGAAAAACGGTATATAATATGTGTGGGTACAGTAAATGGGTAAGAGGAAAATTACAGCTAAACACAAACACAGCAGAAATATAAAAAATAGCCTTGGTCCCAAACGGACCGAAAATGGAAAAGTGCTGTAGTCCTTAAGGGGTTAAAACTTCCAAAGCAAAAAATACCCAGACCGGCTCCAATAGGTGCAGTAAAAACAGAATGTTTTATTTATTATCCAGTAAAAAATATACACACAAAGGACCAAACGCAGCACTTAGCAAACAGCAGCTGTTTCCTAAGTGCTGCGTTTTGTCCTTTGTGTTCATATTTTTTACTGGATAATAAATAAAACATTCGCGCCTAGATTTAGAGTTTTGCGTTAGAAGGGGTGCGTTAGCTACACTTGTTTTTTTCCCCCCGCACCTTTTAAACAACGCTGGTATTGAGAGTTCTCTGAAAGGCTGCGTTAGGCTCCAAAAAGGGAGCATAGAGGCATATTTACCGCCACTTCAACTCTCAATACCAGCGTTGCTTACGGACGCAGCCAGCTTCAAAAACATGCTCGTGCACGATTTCCCCATAGGAAACAATGGGGCAGTTTGAGCTGAAAAAAAACCTAACACCTGCAAAAAAACAGCGTTCAGCTCCTAACGCAGCCCCATTGTTTCCTATGGGGAACACTTCCTAAGTCTGCACCTAACACCCTAACATATACCCCGAGTCTAAACACCCCTAACCTTACATTTATTAACCCCTAATCTGCCGCCCCCGCTATCGCTGACCCCTGCATATTATTATTAACCCCTAATCTGCCACTCCGTACACCGCTGCAACCTACATTATCCCTATGTACCCCTAATCTGCTGCCCCTAACATCGCCGACCCCTATATTATATTTATTAACCCCTAATCTGCCCCCCCCAATGTCGCCGCTACCTACCTACACTTTTTAACCCCTAATCTGCCGACCGGACCTCACCGCTACTATAATAAATGTATTAACCCCTAATCCGCCTCACTCCCGACTCAAAAACCCTATAATAAATTTTATTAACCCCTAATCTGCCCTCCCTAACATCGTCGACACCTAACTTCAAGTATTAACCCCTAATCTGCCGACCGGACCTCGCCGCTACTCTAATAAATGTATTAACCCCTAAAGCTAAGTCTAAACCTAACCCTAACACCCCCCTAAGTTAAATATAATTTAAATCTAACGAAATAAAATAAATCTTATTAAATAAATTAATCCTTTTTAAAACTAAATACTTACCTGTAAAATAAACCCTAATATAGCTACAATATAACGAATAATTATATTGTAGCTATTTTAGGATTTATATTTATTTTACAGGCACCTTTGTATTTATTTTAACTAGGTACAATAGCTATTAAATAGTTATTAACTATTTAATAGCTACCTAGTTAAAATAATTACAAAATTACCTGTAAAATAAATCCTAACCTAAGTTACAATTAAACCTAACACTACACTATCAATAAATTAATTAAATAAACTACGTACAATTATCTACAATTAAATCAACTAAACTAAATTACAAAAAAAAACCCCACTAAATTACAAAAAAAACAAAACACTAAATTACAAAAAATTACACCTACTCTAAGCCCCCTAAAAAAATAACAAAGCCCCCCAAAATAAAAAAATGCCCTACCCTATTCTAAAATAAAAATTTAACAGCTCTTTTACCTTACCAGCCCTTAAAAGGGCCTTTTGCGGGGCATGCCCCAAAGAAAACAGCTCTTTTGCCTGTAAAAAAAACATACAATACCCCCCCAACATTACAACCCACCACCCACATACCCCTAATCTAACCCAAACCCCCTTAAAAAACCTAACACTAAGCCCCTGAAGATCTTCCTACCTTATCTTCACCATGCCGGGTATCACCGATCCGTCCAGAAGAGGCTCCGAAGTCTTCATCCTATCCGGGAAGAAGAGGTCCAGAAGAGGGTCCGAAGTCTTCATCCCATCCGGCAAGAAGAGGTCCAGAAGAGGGTCCGAAGTCTTCATCCTATCCAGCAAGAAGAGGGCATCCGGACCGGTAGACATCTTCATCCAGACGGCATCTTCTATCTTCTTCCATCCGGCGCGGAGCGGGACCATCTTGAAGCAGCTGACGCGGATCCATCCTCTTCTTCCGGCGACTCCCGACGAATGAAGGTTCCTTTAAGTGACGTCATCCAAGATGGCGTCCCTCGAATTCCGATTGGCTGATAGGATTCTATCAGCCAATCGGAATTAAGGTAGGAAAAATCTGATTGGCTGATTGAATCAGCCAATCAGATTCAAGTTCAATCCGATTGGCTGATCCAATCAGCCAATCAGATTGAGCTCGCATTCTATTGGCTTTTCCGATCAGCCAATAGAATGTGAGCTCAATCTGATTGGCTGATTGGATAAGCCAATCGGATTGAACTTGAATCTGATTCGCTGATTGAATCAGCCAATCAGATTTTTTCTACCTTAATTCCGATTGGCTGATAGAATCCTATCAGCCAATCGGAATTTGAGGGACTCCATCTTGGATGACGTAACTTAAAGGAACCTTCATTCGTCAGGAGTCGCCGGAAGAAGAGGATGGATCCGTGTCGGCTGCTTCAAGATGGTCCCGCTCCGCGCCGGATGGAAGAAGATAAAAGATACCGGTCCGGATGCCCTCTTCTTGCCGGATAGGATGAAGACTTCGGACCCTCTTCTGGACCTCTTCTTTCCGGATAGGATGAAGACTTTTGAGCCTCTTCTGGACGGATCGGTGATACCCGGCGTGGTGAAGATAAGGTAGGAAGATATTCAGGGGCTTAGTGTTAGGTTTTTTAAGGGGGGTTTGGGTTAGATTAGGGGTATGTGGGTGGTTGGTTGTAATGTTGGGGGGGTATTGTATGGTTTTTTTTACAGGCAAAAGAGCTGTTTTCTTTGGGGCATGCCCCGTAAAAGGCCCTTTTAAGGGCTGGTAAGGTAAAAGAGATGTTAAATTTTTATTTTAGAATAGGGTAAGGCATTTTTTTATTTTGGGGGGCTTTGTTATTTTTTTAGGGGGCTTAGAGTAGTTGTAATTAGTTTAAAATTCATGTAATCTTTTTTTATTTTTTGTAATTTAGTGTTTGTTTGTTTTTGTAATTTAGTGTTTGTTTGTTTGTTTTTTTGTAATTTAGTTTAGTTGATTTAATTGTAGATAATTGTAGGTAGTTTATTTAATTAATTTATTGATAGTGCAGTGTTAGGTTTAATTGTAACTTAGGTTAGGATTTATTTTACAGGTAATTTTGTAATTATTTTAACTAGGTAGCTATTAAATAGTTATTAACTATTTAATAGCTATTGTACCTGGTTAAAATAAATACAAAGGTGCCTGTAAAATAAATATAAATCCTAAAATAGCTACAATATAATTATTCGTTATATTGTAGCTATATTACTGTTTATTTTACAGGTAAGTATTTAGCTTTAAATAGGATTAATTTATTTAATAAGAGTTAATTTATTTTGTTAGATAAAAATTATATTTAACTTAGGGGGGTGTTAGGGTTAGGGTTAGACTTAGCTTTAGGGGTTAATACATTTATTATAGTAGCGGCGAGGTCCGGTCGGCAGATTAGGGGTTAATACTTGAAGTTAGGTGTCGGCGATGTTAGGGAGGGCAGATTAGGGGTTAATAAAATTTATTATAGGGTTTTTGAGGCGGGAGTGAGGCGGTTTAGGGGTTAATACATTTATTATAGTAGCGGCGAGGTCCGGTCGGCAGATTAGGGGTTAATAAGTGTAGGTAGGTAGCGACGACGTTGGGGGGGCAGATTAGTGGTTAATAAATATAATATAGGGGTCAGCGATGTTAGGGGCAGCAGATTAGGGGTACATAGGGATAATGTAGGTTGCGGCGGTGTGTGGTCGGCAGATTAGGGGTTAAAAAATTTTAATAGAGTGGCGGCGATGTGGGGGGGCCTCGGTTTAGGGGTACATAGGTAGTTTTTGGGTGTTAGTGTACTTTAGAGCACAGTAGTTAAGAGTTTCATGAACCGGCGTTAGCCCAGAAACTTTTTTTCTGGGCTGGAGTCTTGTCGTTAGAGTTCTAATGCTCACTTCAGCCAAGACTCTAAATACCAGCGTTAGAAAGATCCCATTGAAAAGATAGGATACGCAATTGACGTAAGGGGATCTGCGGTATGGAAAAGTCGCGTCTGGAAAGTGAGCGTTAGACCCTTACCTACAAGACTCTAAATACCAGCGGTAGGCCAAAACTAGCGTTAGGACCCCCTAACGTTGGTTTTGACGGCTAACGCAGAACTCTAAATCTAGGCGTCTGTTTTTACTGCACCTATTGGAGCTGGTCTGGGTATTTTTTGCTTTGGAAGTTTTGCGCTCATTAAGGACACCCATAGGGCACCTGGTGGAGTATCAAGGAGAATAAGGAAGTTACACATACTTAAGTGCGGGCTATAGGAGGAAGCAAACTGGACACTTCAGTGTGGAAGCCAACATGCACGCTATGACAGAAATGAGTAAGAAAATTTAATCTGAAGAGTAAGTGCATGTTATTTTGCATACATTGTTCACTTTTCATATTTTTGGGCACTACACCAGATGCTTGCAGATACTTGTGATGGACATACATGTTGTTATATGGCTGGTAAAAGCTAATACATAGTACGTTGTGCAAAGGCCTTGTACTATATACTATTGAGTATCCTGTAGAAGTTGATAAGTGCCCATTGGTGGTTGATACAGCCGATAACTAAAAGCAGAATAAAAGCAGAGGATTTTTATCTCTTACTGATTCTTAAGCTGCGCTCTTTTTCTACTGATTTGTCCTTAAGGGGTTAAACAACTTTCCAATTTACTTTAATCATCAAATTTGTTCTCTTGGTATTCTTAGTTGAAAGCTAAACTTAGGTAGACATATGCTAATTTGTTAACCACTGAAGGCCATCTATTATCTGAATGCATTTGACAGGTTTGCACAACTAGAGCGCATTAGTTCACATGTGCCATATAGATAAAATTGTGTTCACGCCTGTGGAGTTACCTAGGAGTCAGCTTTGATTGGCTAAAATGCAAGTCTGTCAGAAGAACTGAAATAAGGGGGCAGTCTGCAGAGGCTTAGATACAAGGTAATCACAGAGGTAAAAATTGTATTAATATAACAGTGTTGGTTATGCAGAACTGGGGCATGGGTAATAAAGGGATTATTTATATTTTAAATCAAAAACAAAAAAAAATTCTGGTGTAGACTGTCCCTATAAAAATGAATTTGTCTATATTTGACCATATTGCAATGAAAATGCTGTGGGGTTTTTTTTTGCAATTAACTAATTAGACCATTAGTATTTTCTATTTCATTTGAATCCTACAAAATATATACTGGAGGTGAAGTCTTCTTTCCCAGGGATCTCTGAGACTTCTGAAAAATCTGATGTAGGGCCTTAGTCATGCATATATATTATATATTGTATAACTCTATCTAACAATTTTCTACAGTGATGCGCTCTTGATGCTGAACATTTTTGATAGTCTTTGTAAAGTTTCATACGTTGCTGATGCCAGGATTGTTGCATAATGTATTTTGTTCAATGCTTGAAGCTCTTTGACAACCTTAAAGAAACCCTAATAGAACAAAAACTGACACTTTCACAAAGTTGCGTATTGCTGCTTCCTTTAGGCACTTATTTTGTAGTTGATGTACATTGTCTTTAGTATTTAATCATTTCAAGCAAGATTTGTAGAAAAAATTGTTTTGACAAATAAAAGTGAAGGCAATAATATTTAAATCACTTTAATGGACAGTAAAGTCTACATGCATATGAAATGCAAACTTGTTAAAAAGGAACAAAAATTCAGTGATTCTAAGCCATTGCAAGTTGAGCGAAATCGTGATTGTGCTAGTGCAATTGCAATTTACGCTAGAATCCTTACAATGATCTCAGAGCTGTGGTTAACATTTTTCTGAAACTAAAAAGTGTCACAAAACACATCAAAATACATTACAAAGCACACGTACACTCATATTAACACTGTATAATAAAACATATTTTTTTAAAAATACTGCATTAAAAAGTTATAAGGGCTCAAAGATATGAGATCTTGTGTGTTAGGAAAAAAAGCAGGTAAAGGGCTTTAACATAGAGATACATACATATACATATCTAATGATGTTTATGTATATACAGTATATATATATATATATATATATATATATATATATATATATATATATTAATATGTAAGACAGAAAGCTATTGGGTATACACCCTTTAGCTCACCCTATAGCGCTACTGAGGTAGAGATGGGGTACTTAAATATTTATTAAGCACCTCTATGTATCAATAAACTCTACTATTCATATAGACTGCCAATCTCTTAAGGCAGAAGGGGTCCCAAGTTCCCTCCAAGGATTAAATAAGTACACAAGAAATATAGGGATGGCGCTATGTGAAATAGAGAACTTAAATCACTAATATAGCTTAACTATGCTAATATCAATTTACATGCGTAATGAAAAACTCAAAGTGCTATAAGCAACACTACAAAAGGTCACAGAGTACAATAGCATAAAACCTAAAAAGTCTCATAAACAAAAATCACAAAATAATAATAATAATGATGATGAAAATTCAGTACTGATAGTCCCCAATATAGCAAATGAAAAAGAGAAAATGTAGTATACAGTTCAATTTTCTTCCTTAACTTGGTGTGTGTCCCCCTTTGGGTTTGCACTTACATAAAATTCCCCCACCAGCGCTGCTGGTGATGAACCTCTAAGCTTTACTCACTCCGCCATACTGCAGGGGGAGAGCACTCACTTCCCAGTGCACATTGTTCTGGAGCTGGGAGATCACAGGAGGGCATGGTGATTGAGATCGAAAGTTTCCATCTACCAGAATACCAAGAGAGACAAGCGATATTTACAGCAAAGAAAGTTCTATCTACCGGTGGCTACACACTCCAGAGGGCTTAATCCTTACCAGCGTTACCGAATCATCCTTACCTCATAAGATTGGGGGAATTTTATGTAAGTGCAAACCCAAAGGGGGACACACACCAATATATTTGTATATATGTATATATATATATATATATATATATATATATATATATATATATATATGTGTGTGTATTAATGTATTTATATGTCTAGTTATGTATTTACAGACATATATACACATATAAAAACATTAAAATATATGTACACACATATATATATATATATATATATATATATAAGTTGTTGGAGCCTTTTCCCTGTTAAAGGGATACTGAACCCAGATTCAGAGAGAGCATACAATTTGAAGAACCTTTCTTATCTATTGTCAATTGTTCTTCCTTCTCTTGGTATCTTTATTTGAAAAAGCAGGAATGTAAGCTTGCAAACCGGCCCATCTTTGGTTCAGCACCTGGGTAGCACTTGCTGATTTGTGGCTAAATGTAGCCACCCATCAGCAAGCGATATCCAGGGTTCTGAACCAAAAATAGGCCGGCTCGTAAGCGTACATTCCTGCTTTTTCAAATAAAGATAGCAAGAGAAAGAAGAAAAATTGATAATAAGAGTAAATTAGAAAGTTGCATGCTCTCTGAATCATGAAAGAAATGTGGGTTCAGTATTCCTTTAAGTAGATGAAAATATGTAAAAACATATTTATGCAATATTCATATTTAATAAAGGTTTTAACTATGTATTTACTGCAAATATTTCACATTACAATGTTCTGGACAAAGCAGGATATGTTCTAAATATTTATAAATATATATTCCTATATATATATGTATATATCTATACCTATATATAATTATATGTAGAAATATTTATTAATGAATTAATAGAAAATATTCCGTATCTTAAAGAACATTGGATTACGAAATATTCATATTTTCATGTCGGATATGCGCATGCATATTACAATATGCAATCATTTTTGCGCATATTACAGTATGCAATCATGTTTGTGCATGTTACATTATGCGATTAGGTATGCACATAATACAAACAAACATGTTAAATAACATTGTAATATGAAATATTCATATTCTCATGTCTGGTTTGCACAATGAGAATGTCATGGTGTTTGCGCGAGAGACTGGATGTTAGGTTTTTTTCTCAACTTTTCTTCTCCATTAAGTCTATGGGGGAATGTGAAAACGCAATTACGATTTTCAAATTTTGATTTTAAGCGTGATTTTAGATAGCGCTGGAGAAAAAACAGTTTACTTTAAACTTGTAATATGTGCGCAATATAGCTAGTGCAAAAATGAAAATCCTTGCAGAGTTTTCGCTATAGCGAAAACGCCAAATACTGCTCCACTTGTAATATATTCATACATACTCCAATCTGCCAGAATAAAATTTCAGTAACTTTTTGAAGATGTTTTTTAAAAAATTACATTTTGAGACCTCTTGAAAAACATTTTTGAGCAACATGTTTAGGCTGATTGTACAGGTTTTTTTTTGTGTATGCTCAGTTTACTTGTTAAAGGGATACAAAACCAACATTTTTTTTTCTTTCATGATTTGGATAGAGCATGCAATTTTAAGCCACTTTCAAATTTACTCCTATTGTCAATTTTTCTTTGTTCTCTTGGTATATTTATTTGAAAAGCAGGGATGAAAGCTTAGGAGCCTGCCCATTTTAGGTTTAGCACCTGAGTAGCGCTTGCTGATTGGTTCATTTGTTATGTGTTTAACTAGAATGTATTGTTAAACCATATATTAATTTGAGTGAGTTCATTAATTTAACTTCTAATGGATTATAGTAGCTAGGAAAAAACACAACAGCTGCCATACCATGTTTTTGCATGGAAGTTCTATTGGACCGGAATGAAGGCCAATAAGGCCATTACTACGTTCTAAATTCTAAAAAAAAAAAGGAACAAAAAATTGTTGAAATATTCCTGTTTCCAGCATTCTCTAAATAGAATTCTAAGTTTAAACGAATTGGAAAGTCAAAATTAAACTTGCATGATTCAGATAGAGCATGTCATTTTAAGACACTTTTAAATTCACTTCTATTTTCAAATGTGCTTCATTCTCTTCATATTCTGTATTGAAAAAGAATACTCACATATCATACAGCAGTGGGAGCTAGCTGCTGCCTGTACACATTTGTCTCTTGTGATTGGCTAACTAGATGTGTTCAGCTAGCTGCCAGCAGTGCAATGCTGTTCCTTCAGGAACAAGATAATAAAGCAAATTTGATAGTAGAAGTAAATTGGAAAGTTGTTTAAAATTGTATGCTCTATCCAAATTGTGAAAAAATGGTGAAGGTTTCCTGTCCCTTTAATCTGTACTCCCTCATCCCAATACCCTTCATGCAAGTCTAACTAGAAAAATAATTGTACCACATTTTTCAAGAGTTCTTCATTTACCAGCATAACGTTCATTATTTTCTTAAGTTATTAATTAGTTGAAGAAACTGTTGAAACCTATCTGTAATTTTACATTTCTTAAAGGGACAGTAAACGTACAGAATAATGTTATATAATTCTGCACATTCACCTAGATTACGAGTTTTGAGTGCTATAGGGAAAGTAAAGAACGCAACAACAGTTGCGTTATTTAACCCATATAGCGCTGCCATTACAAGTTTTAAAAAACCCGGCTTGTGCGGGCGATATGGCTGTGCTCCATCCCGCACACAAAAGCAGATGTGTTTTGACGTGCTCGTGCACGCTTTCCCCATAGACATCAATGGGGAGAGCCGGCAAAAAAAAGTCTAACACCTGCGATTGCGGAAACAAAAGCTCCGTAACGCAGCCCCATTGATGTCTATGGGGAAAAAAGAAAAGACAGTTTAAACCTAACATAAACCCTACATCTAAACACCCTTAATCTGCTGCCCCCGACATAGCTGATGCCTGCCTACAGTTATTAACCCCTAATCTGCCGCTCCCGATAACGATGGTGCCTAAATACAATTATTAACTCCTCATCTGCCGCTCTCGATATCGCCACCACTATACTAAAGTTATTAACCCCTATTCTGCCACTCCCGATATCGCTGCAACCTAAATAAAGCTATTAACCCTTAAACCTCTGGCCTCCCACATCACTACCACTAAATAAACCTATTAACCCCTAAACCACCAGCCCCCCACATCGCAACAACCTAAATTAAACTATTAACCCCTAACCCTAATGTGACCCTAACATAACCCTAACCCTAATGTAACCCTAACACCCCCTAACGTTAACATAGTTTAACTAGATCTAAATTAAACTTACAATTACTAACTAAATAAAACTATTAACCCCTAAACCGCCAGCCCCTCACATCGCAACAACTTAAATTAAAATATTAACCCCTAACCCTAAACCTAACCCTAACACCCCCTAACTTTAAAATAATTAAAATAGATCTAAATTAATTTTACAATTATAAACTAAATAATACCTAGTTAAAACTAAATACTTTCCTGTGAAATAAAACTTAAGCTAGCTACAATATAACTAATAGTTTGCAGCTAGCTTAGGTTTTTTTTTTATTTCACAGGTAAGTTTGTATTTATTTTAACTAGGTAGACTAGTTAGTAAATAGCTATTTACTAATTACCTAGCTAAAATAAATACAAACTTACCTGTGAAATAAAACCTAAGCTACCTTACACTAGAACCTACCATTACAAAAAAAAAAAAAAAAAACTACCATTAAAAAAAATAAAAAAATCTACCATTAAAAAAAAAGGCCCTTAAAAGGGCCTTTTGTAGGGCATTGCCCTGAGATAAACAGCTCTTTCTTTCTAATGACACGGTGAGTTCACGGATCATCATCAATTACTGTTGGGAATATCACTCCTGGCCAGCAGAAGGAGGCAAAGAGCACCACAGCAAAGCTGTTGAATATCACTTCCCTACCCACAATCCCCCATTCATTCTCTGTAGTGCCTGTAGTGCAAGGAGGAGGTGAAGTTTAGGTGTCTGATGAGAAGTTTTCTTCAATCAAGATTTTTTTTTTTTTAGCAGAATAAGCCTACTCTGTTACTTTCTGGGGTCTAGCCTAGTCCTCATCAGTCTCTTCAGTAGGGCAGTGGTGGCTTTTGAGCACTTGAGAACTTGTGAGGTACAATCCTCACTGCATTTTCTCAAGAATATGCCGCCCTAACTAGAAAACCTGAGTAGGTTTACTCAGTTTTTCTCTCTTCACAGGTCCATATGAGGTGCTACACCCTCTCAAACCAGGTGAGCTGTCCTGCTGCCGGACAGCACTTTCAGGTAAGTGCTATTTTAATTTTCTTTTGCAAGGAGATTGCTGGCACTTGTTACAGTTAAAAACTGTCTTATTTAATATGGGACTTTATAAAACCTTCATGTTTGGGGTTTCTTTTATGCAGTTTGGGCATTGAGACTGTGAGGTGATTTATGGTGGATCAGTGTGTTATAGTAATTTTTATACTTTAATTTTTGGTCATGTAGATTACTGTTGTAAGCTGTTTTTTTGGCAGTTTAGGCTCTGTAACCTCTCTGTATTTGAAAAGGGGATTGTTTCTTCTGTGAGGGAAGTCACTCTGTGAGCTGCAGGACAGGTAGGCACCTCAGTAAAGCTACTGAGGTGTATAGGTAGCCTGAGGTCTATTTGGTTTGTTGCGCTAACACACATTTCTATTTAAAGACACAGTACACATTTATTTTTTATTTTCAAATAAAGAATTTTTACACTTTATCCTTATTTATTACATAAGATGGATCAAGAGGATTTTTAAACCATTATCCCAGGCGAAGTTGCTGCTTGTCAGTTATGTTTTGATGCTCAGGTGGAACCCCCAGTTCCTTTTTGTTCCTAATGCATTGAGAGAACTTTAAGTTATACAGATAAAATATTTGACCATGAGCCACCATTATCCCAGTCAAATGCTGTTCAGATGTCTCCTGTTGCAGATATGCCACAGCTTTCTCCTCAAGTGTCCCAACTTTTTCAGTCCCCACATACAGTGCCCTGTGTTTCCTCTTGCAATCCTGTAGGATTTACTCTACAAGATATTGATTCCCAGGTATCCCTTGCAGTATCTGAGGCCTTGTCAGCTTTCCCTATTTTGCAGGGAAGGCGTAAAAGGAAATTTAAGGAAACAGTTAGTAAGGTATCTAAACAAGTTCTGGCTATCCAGAGTGTCACTTCCCATAAGCCTGACGAAGAAGACATGTCGGTAGCATCTGAGGGGAAAATCTCAGACTCAGACAGTGTAATTCCTTCTTCTGATGCTGAAGTGGTATCCTTCACATTTAAGCTAGAACACCTTCGCTTATTACTTAAGGAGGTTTTGGCTACTTTGGACGACTCCGACACAACTATCGTAGTCAATTCTAAGAAGTCTAGTAAATTGAACAAATACTTTGATGTTCCATCCGCGGTGGAGGTTTTTCTGGTTCCTGACCCTGCTGCGGAGATTATTGCTCAAGAATGGGAAATACCTGATATTCCCTTTTCTCCATCTCCTATTTTTAAGAAGATGTTTCTTATAGCGGATTCTATTAAGGAGTTGTGGCAGACGGTTCCTAAGGTAGAAGGAGCGATCTCCACTTTAGCCAAGAGGACTACTATTCCCATAGAGGATAGTTGTTCTTTTAAAGATCCAATGAATAAAAAATTGGAGGCTTTACTAAAAGATGTATGTCCACCACGGTCTAAAATGGCAACCTGCAGTGTGTATCGCCACTGTTACCAGCGCTGCAGCTTACTGGTACGATGCGTTGTCTGAATCTCTTCAGATGGATACCCCTTTTGATATGATCCAGGACAGGATTAAGGCTCACAAGTTAGCCAATTCCTTCATTACAGATGCTTCCTTACAGGTTATTAAACTTGGAGCCAAAATGTATGTTTTTACGGTCCTAGCCCGCAGGGCCTTGTGGTTGAAGTCCTGGTCTGTGGATGTTTCATCTAAATCTAAGCTCATGGCTATTCCTTACAAGGGTAAGACCTTGTTTGGCAGAAATTATCTTGGATATTACTGAAGGGAAGGGTTCTTTTCTTCCTCAAGATAAAAAGAATAAGCAGAAGGGATGTCAGAGTAATTTTAGTTCCTTTTGTAACTTTAAAGGTCAGTCTTCATCCCCTTCCTCCAAGCAAGATCAAGCCAAGCCTTCCTGGAAGGCCAACCAGTCCTGGAATAACGGAAAGCAATCTAAAAAGCCTTCAGCTGATTCCAAGTCAGCATGAAGGGTTGACCTCCTATCCAGGAGCGGATCTTTTAGGGGCCAGACTCTCTCTTTTTTCCCAGGCTTGGATAAGAGATGTACCGGACCCCTGGGTGGTGGACATTGTCTCCCAGGGATATAAAATAGACTTCAAATCTTTTCCTCCCAGAGGCAGGTTTCTCCTCTCCAGATTATCTGTAGACCAGATAAAAAGAGAGGCATCCTTACGTTGTGTCAAGGACCTTCCAACCCTGTGGGTAGTAGTTCCATTTCCCTTTCAGGAAAGGGGTCTGGGATTTTACTCGAATCTGTTCATAGTTCCCAAAAAGGAGGGAACTTTTCGACCAATCCTTGATCTAAAATGTTTAAACAAGTTTCTCATAGTGCCATCCTTCAAGATGGAGACTATACACTCCATTCTTGCCTTGGTACAAGGGGGTCAGTTCATGACAACCAAAGACCTAAAAGATGCATAGCTAGTTGTAGTAGGTGGCGCAAAACAAGTTGCTATTCCCAATGTGTCTTACTGTAAATATGTGTGATAATATGTGGGTTCAATATATGTTAATGTTTTGATGAGTCCTAATTTTATATTCTCTTTTAGAAAAAATGGATGTCGAAACTATTTAAGAAATAAATATGATCCTTTATTTGATTATGGTAAATTTACCCAATAGTAGTGATGCTAAAAGTACAGTTAAACAAAAATTATTACAATTCCTTCAAAGTTTAAAAAATGACACCGGTGTCTCTATGTATAAAAATGTACATAATATATAAAAAATAAATTAAATTAAAATAATAACGTTGAAATCTTATAATTTATACAGTTTTGGGTATATCACAAGTTGTAATTTCTAACAGAATGTTTGTAGATACAATTTTATAGTGGATAAAACAATAGTTGCTGTATAGTTCATATAGGATACTTTGTTTCAAGTTCAGCTATGCAATTGAGATCTTATCTTAGGCAACTATATATCAAATGTAGAGGTATGTTGGTGCGATATTTATCACACTGTAATATAAGTATACAAATTAGTACCTTGAAGTGTATCTGTTTGATATCACTTTTGTGAGATAATTGCGGTTAAATAAACGCCGCTATGCCAGTGTTTTGATTAAGATCAAGCTGGTGGCAGTTCTATATGAGCTGCTGGCGGTTAAATAAATGCCGCTTTGGTTTCCTCTTATTAGGTGGGCTTATCTGTTTGCTGCGAGAAAATTCACTTTTATATAAGTGTTTGGGTAGTTGTCGTGGCCACTCAGTTACCTTATCCTTTGTCGGTCAGTGACCGATCGCGCTCTTAAGGGTTTCTTGGTGGGCATTTATTTAACCGCCAGCAGCTCATATAGAACTGCCACCAGCTTGATCTTGAAACTTAATCAAAACACTGGCATAGCGGCGTTTATTTAACCGCAATTATCTCACAAAAGTGATATCAAACAGATACACTTCAAGGTACTAATTTGTATACTTATATTATAGTGTGATAAATATCGCACCAACATACCTCTACATTTGATATATAGTTGCCTAAGATAAGATCTCAATTGCATAGCTGAACTTGAAACAAAGTATCCTATATGAACTATACAGCAACTATTGTTTTATCCACTATAAAATTGTATCTACAAACATTCTGTTAGAAATTACAACTTGTGATAAACCCAAAACTGTATAAATTATAAGATTTCAACGTTATTATTTTAATTTAATTTATTTTTTATATATTATGTACATTTTTATACATAGAGACACCGGTGTCATTTTTTAAACTTTGAAGGAATTGTAATAATTTTTGTTTAACTGTACTTTTAGCATCACTACTATTGGGTAAATTTACCATAATCAAATAAAGGATCATATTTATTTCTTAAATAGTTTCGACATCCATTTTTTCCAAAAGAGAATATAAAATTAAGACTCATCAAAACATTAACATATATTGAACCCACATATTATCACACATATTTACAGTAAGACACATTGGGAATAGCAACTTGTTTTGCGCCACCTACTACAACTAACTATAACTCTTTAAACTTTGGGATAAAGTTTACTTCAGGTGTGCTAGATTCCCCACCAGCTAGACAGTCTAAACCTACCAAACATTCAGTACTTAAAAGATGCATACCTTCATGTTCCCATTCACAGAGACCATCACATGTTTCTGAGATTCACCTTTTTGGACAATTATTTCCAGTTTGTGGCCCTTCCATTCGGCATTGCCACAGCTCCCAGAATTTTTTCAAAGGTTCTGGGGGCACTTTTAGCTGTGCTTCGATCTCGGGGGAATTGCAGTGGCACCTTATCTGGATGACATTCTGGTTCAGGCGCCATCTTTTCAACAAGCAGAATTTCATACAGAGATCTTGTTGTCTTTTCTTCGATCCCACGGATGGAAGGTGAATTGGGAGAAAAGTTCTCTGGTTCTAACTACAAGGGTCGTATTTTTGGGGACCATAATAGATTCCCGGTTAATAAAGATTTTTCTGACGGAGGTCAGAAAAAGAAAGATTTTCAACTCTTGTTTTGCCCTTCAGTCCTCTCCATGGCCGTCAGTGGCTCAATGTATGGAGGTTATAGGTCTGATGGTGGCTTCCATGGACATCATTCTGTTTGCTTGATTCCATCTCAGACCTCTGTAGTTATGCATGCTCAGACAATGGAACGGGGACAATAGGGACCTGTCTCCACGTGTAGATCTAGATCAGGCGTCAATAGACTCTCTTCCTTGGTGGCTTTCTCAGGATCATCTCTCCCAGGGTACTTTCTTCCGCAGACCCTCCTGGATGATTTTGACCATGGATGCCAGCCTTCTAGGTTGGGGAGGAGTATGGGGCTTGTTCAAGGCTCAGGGCTTATGGACCCAGGAGGAGTCAGTCCTGCCCATAAACATCTTGGAGCTGAGAGAAATCTTCAATGCTCTTCTGGCCTGGCCTCAGTTAGTCTTAGCATGGTTTATCAGATTCCAGTAAACCTTGGTGGCCTACATCAACCACTAGGGGGGAACTCTGAGTTCCTTGGCCATGACAGAGGTGGCCCGAATTATTCAGTGGGCAGAGACTCACAACTGCTTTCTTTCTGTAAACCACATCCCAGGAGTGCACAATTGGAAAGCGGATTTTCTGAGCAAACAAACTTTTCATGCCGGGGAGTGGGAACTTCATTCGGATGAGTTTTCCAGCTTGACCCTCAAGTGGGGGCAGCCGGAGTTGGATCTCATGGCTTCTCATCAGAATGCAAAACTTCCGAGATACAGCTCGAGATCAAGAGATTCGCATGCATTTCTGATCGTTGCTCTGGCAGTTCCTTGGAACTTCAGTCTAGCATACCTGTTTCCTCCGTTCACTCTCCTTGCAAGAGTCATTGCTCAAATAAAGCAGAAGAGGGCATCTGTAATTCTCATAGCCCCGGCATGGCCTCGCAGGATTTGGTAAGCAGACCTAGTGGAAATGTCATCCTTTCCACCTTGGATGCTGCCTCTGTGGAAGGACCTTCTGCTTCAGGGTCCCTTCCTTCATCCAAATCTCTTTTCTCTGAAGCTGACTGCTTAGAGATTGAATGCTTAGTTTAATCTAAGCATGGTTTTTCAGAGTCGATCATTGAGACCTTGATTCAGGCTCGTAAGCCTGTAACTCACAGGATTTACCAAAAGATCTGGCATAAATACTTGTATTGGTGTGAATCCAAAGGATACTCTTGGAGTAGAGTAAGGATTCCTAGGATTTTGTCCTTTCTCCAGGATGGTCTGGAGAAGGGTTTGTCGGCAAGTACTCTAAAGGGTCAGATTTCGGCATTGTCTATTTTGTTACATAATCGCTTGGAGGATGTACCAGACGTGCAATCATTTTGCCAGGCCTTGGTTAGAATTCGGACTATGCTTAAACCTGTTACTCCTCCATGGAGTCTTAACCTTGTTTTTAAAGTTTTAAAACAGGCTCCATTTGACCCTATGCATTCTTTAGATATTAAGATGTTATCTTGGAAAGTTTTGTTTCCTGTTGCTATTTCCTCTGCTCGGAGAGTTTCTGAACTCTCTGCTTTACAGTGTGATTCCCCTTATCTTATATTTCACTCTGATAAGTTGGTTCTGCGTACTTAGTTTGGTTTCCTGCCCAAGGTTGTTTCGGTCAAGAATATTAATCAGGAAATCGTTGTACCTTCTTTGTGTCCTAATCCTTTTTCTCACAAAGAACGCTTGTTACACAATCTGGATGTTGTGCGAGCACTAAAATTTTATTTGCAGGCAACTAAGGACTTTTGTCAGTCTTCTGCATTGTTTGTTTGCTTTTCTTGGAAAGGCAAGGGTCAGAAAGCTACGGATACTTCACTTTCCCTTTGGCTGAAGAGCTTTATTTGCTTGACATATGAGACTGCTGGACAGCAACCTCCTGAGAAAATCACAGCTTATTCCACAAGGGCTGTTTCTTCTTCCTGGGCCTTCAAAAATAAAGCTTCTGTGGAACAGATTTGCAAGACTGCAACTTGGTCATCTTTGCATACTTTTTCCAAATTCTATAAATTTGATACTTTTGCCTTGGCTGAGGCTACTTTTGGGAGAAAGGTTCTTAAAGCAGTGGTGCCTTCTGTTTAGGTTCCTGTCTTGTCCCTCCCTTATCATCTGTGTCCTCTGGCTGGGGTATAAGTTCCCAACAGTAATTGATGATGATCTGTGGACTCACCGTGTCATTAGAAAGAAAACGAAATTTATGCTTACCTGCTAAAAAAAAAATTCTTGACACGGTGAGTCCACGGCCCGTCCTGTATTCAGACAGTTTCTTTTTAAATAAACCTCAGGCACCTCTGCACCTTGTGTTACTTCCTTTCTCTCCTTTCCCTTTGGTCGAATGACTGGGGGATTGTGGGTAGGGGAATGATATTTAACAGCTTTGCTGTGGTGCTCTTTGCCTCCTCCTGCTGGCCAGGAGTGATATTCCCAACAGTAATTGATGATGGTCAGTGGACTCACCGTGTCAAGAAATAAATAAATTTATCAGGTAACCATAAATTTTGTTTTTGCTCCAAAAAAATACAAACACCCCCTAACACTATACAACCCCCCCAAAACTACCAAGGGCCCTTAAAAGGCTCTTGGTAGTTTGTAACTTAGTATTTTTTATTTTTTGTAATTAGATACTTTGTAATTTTTAGAGTAGTGTTAGGATTTTTTTTTAATGTGTAGTTTAGTTTAATTAATTGGTAGTTTAATTTTAGTTTAATAATTATATTAAATAATTGTTAGTTTAAACTTAGTTATTTTAATTTGACAGGTAAGTTTTAATTTAATTTAAGCTATGGAAATTGTAATTTTAATATAAAGTTAGGGGGTTGTTGGGGTTAGGGGTAAATAGTTAAATTTAGTTTATTTCGATGTGGGGGGCTTTTGGTTTAGGGGTTAATAGTTTAGTATATTTGGTTGTGGGGGTGCTTGTGGTTTAGGGGTTAATAGGTTTAGTATAGTGGTGGCTGTGTAGGGCTTAATAACTTTAGTATAGTGGGGGCGATGTGGGCAGATGGCAGATTAGGGGTTAATAATATTTAAATAGTGTTTGTGATGCGGGAGGGCAGCGGTTTAGGGGCAAATAACTTTAGTATAGTGGTGAGGATGCCAGGGAGTGGCGGAATAGGGGTTAATATATTTAATATAGTGTTTGCGATGCGGGAGGGCCTCGGTTTAGGGGTTAATAGCTAGTTTATGGGTGTTAGTGTACTTTTTAACACTTTAGTTATGAGTTTTATGTTACAGTTTTATAGCATAACACTCATAACTACTGACTTTAGATGGCGTTACAGATCTTGTCGTTTTAGGAGGTAATGCTCTCTTTTTAGCCAGAACGCAAAACTCGTAATACCGGCGCTATGGGAATCCCATTAAAAAAAGTAATTTAGGAGTGCGATCTCGCCATTGGACTAAATTTAGCTCGCTCCCAAGACCCGCTCAGTAGAGCCTGAGGCGGAGTCCAACTTTAGACTAAAAAAAAACTTTCAAAGTTTGTAATTTGTGAAGTTACCGCTAAGATAATGTTATATAATTCTGCACTATGTGCAGAATTATATAACATTATTCTGTATGTTTACTGTCCCTTTAATGACATCACATGCAGAAGTTAGCCTATCGTATACACAAACAAAATATGTTTACAAGCAAACTATTCATCCAAATTATATATATGCAAATTATCTTTCATTTAAATTTGCTTATACTTAAACCATGCTACTTATACAGTCCCAATTTGAAAATAAGATGTATCTTAAGCTCTTTTATTATAAAAAGTAAATATACGTTCGGGGTCCATTTATACTACGTAGGCTGATTTCTCTTAGGGGCTGATGATTTTCTGGGCATGTTTGCTCAATAATTACATATTCACCTATGATATTTTAAACTTTTTCATTTTTTTGAATAATTTATTGAGAGAGCACCATTTTCTGGTTTTGCAATATTTGCATTAGAAATCAAGAACACTGTGGGAAATTAGTTTATGTTAGAAGAAAATGGGCACAACTGATATCATGTTTTAGAACAGAAAATAGAGTAAGACTCTAAGGCCTAGATTTGGAGTTTGGCGGTAGATGGGCTGTTAACGCTACGCAGGCTTTTTTCTGGCCGCACCATAAAATTAACTCTGGTATCGAGAGTTCAAAAAAATGCTGCGTTAGGCTCCAAAAAAGGAGCGTAGAGCATTTTTACCGCAAATGCAACTCTCGATACCAGAGTTGCTTACGGACGCGGCCAGCCTCAAAAACGTGCTCGTGCACGATTCTCCCATAGGAAACAATGGGGCTGTTTGAGCTGAAAAAAAACCTAACACCTGCAAAAAAGCAGCGTTCAGCTCCTAACGCAGCCCCATTGTTTCCTATGGGGAAACACTTCCTACGTCTGCTCCTAACACTCTAACATGTACCCCGAGTCTAAACACCCCTAACCTTACACTTATTAACCCCTAATCTGCCGCCCCCGCTATCGCTGACCCCTGCATTATATTATTAACCCCTAATCTTCCGCTCCGTAAACCGCCGCAACTTACATTATCCCTATGTACCCCTAATCTGCTGGCCCTAACACCGCCGACCCCTATATTATATTTATTAACCCCTAACCTGTCCCCCACAACGTCGCCGCCAGCTACTTACAATAATTAACCCCTAATCTGCCGACCGCAAAGCGCCGCCACCTACGTTATCCTTATGTACCCCTAATCTGATCGGAACAGATCGGAACAGCCAATAGAATGCGAGCTCAATCTGATTGGCTGATTGGATCAGCCAATCGGATTGAACTTGATTCTGATTGGCTGATTCCATCAGCCAATCAGAATATTCCTACCTTAATTCCCATTGCCTGATAGAATCCTATCAGCCAATCGGAATTCGAGGGACGCCATCTTGGATGACGTCCCTTAAAGGAACCGTCATTCGTCGGGAGACGCCGGAAGAAGAGGATGGATCCGCGTCGGATGCTTCAACATGGACCCGCTCCGCACCGGATGGAAGAAGATCGAAGATGCAGCTTGGATGAAGATGTTTGCCGGTCCGGATGTCCTCTTCTTGCCGGATAGGAGGAAGACTTTGGAGCCTCTTCTGGACCTCTTCAGCACCGGATGCCAGGACGGATCGGTGAACCTGGTATGGTGAAGACAAGGTAGGAAGATCTTCAGGGGCTTAGTGTTAGGTTTATTTAAGGGGGGTTTGGGTTAGATTAGGGGTATGTGGGTGGTGGGTTGTAATGTTGGGGGGGGGAATTGTATGTTTTTTTTACAGGCAAAAGAGCTGATTTTCTTGGAGCATGCCCCGCAAAGGGCCCTGTTCAGGGCTGGTAAGGTAAAAGAGCTTTTAAATTTATTAATTTAGAATAGGGTAGGGAATTTTTTTATTTTGGGGGTCTTTGTTATTTTATTAGGGGGCTTAGAGTAGGTGTAATTAGTTTAAAATTGTTGTAATATTTTTCTTATGTTTGTAAATCTTTTTTTATTTTTTGTAACTTAGTTCTTTTTTATTTTTTGTACTTTAGTTAGTTTATGTAATTGTAGTTATTTGTAGAAATTGTATTTAATTTATTTATTGATAGTGTAGTGTTAGGTTTTATTGTAGGTAATTGTAGGTATTTTATTTAATTAATTTATTGATAGGGTAGTGTTAGGTTTAATTATAACTTAGATTAGGACTTATTTTACAGGTAATTTTGTTATTATTTTAACTAGGTAACTATTAAATAGTTCTTAACTATTTAATAGCTATTGTACCTGGTTAAAATAATTACAAAGTTGCCTGTAAAATAAATATGAATCCTAAAATAGCTACAATGTAATTATAATTTATATTGTAGCTATATTAGGATTTTTTTTACAGGTAAGTATTTAGCTTTAAATAGGAATAATTTATTTAATAAGAGTTAATTAATTTCGTTAGATTAAAATTATATTTAATTTAGGGGGGTGTTAGTGTTAGGGTTAGACTTAGCTTTAGGGGTTAATCCATTTATTCTAGTAGCGGTGAGCTCCGGTCGTCAGATTAGGGGTTAATGTTTGAAGTTAGGTGTCGGCGATGTTAGGGAGGGCAGATTAGGGGTTAATACTATTTATGATAGGGTTAGTGAGGCGGATTAGGGGTTAATAACTTTATTATAGTAGCGCTCAGGTCCGCTCGGCAGATTAGGGGTTAATAAGTGTAGGCAGGTGTCGGCGACGTTGAGGGGGGCAGATTAGGGGTTAATAAATATAATATAGGGGTCGGCGGTGTTAGGGGCAGCAGATTAGGGGTACATAAGGATAACGTAGGTGGCGGCGCTTTGCGGTCGGCAGATTAGGGGTTAATTATTGTAGGTAGCTGGCGGCGACGTTGTGGGGGGCAGGTTAGGGGTTAATAAATATAATACAGGGGTCGGCGGGGTTAGGGGCAGCAGATTAGGGGTACATAAGTATAACGTCTGTGGCGGTCGGCAGATTAGGGGTTAAAAAAATGTAATCGAGTTGCGGCGATGTGGGGGGACCTCGGTTTAGGGGTACATAGGTAGTTTATGGGTGTTAGTGTACTTTAGGGTACAGTAGTTAAGAGCTTTATGAACCGGCGTTAGCCCAGAAAGCTCTTAACTCCTGCTTTTTTCCTGCGGCTGGAGTTTTGTCGTTAGAGCTCTAACGCTCACTTCAGAAACGACTCTAAATACCGGAGTTAGGAAGATCCCATTGAAAAGATAGGATTCGCAATTGACGTAAGGGGATCTGCGGTATGGAAAAGTCGCGGCTGAAAAGTGAGCGTTAGACCCTATTTTGAGTGACTCCAAATACCGGCGGTAGCCTAAAACCAGCGTTAGGAGCCTCTAACGCTGGTTTTCACGGCTAACGCCGAACTCTAAATCTAGGCCTAAGTCTCTAGATTTACTCCATTGCAATGATGTAGCTGCAAAAATGTCACCAACACTTCCAAAGCTCACTGAACAGAGCAAGGTTTGTCTTTGTGAAGATAGAGACACAAGGTTTTGGATATCTGTAAATTGAAATTATTCAAAATACTATTTTTTCAACTTCTCATATTTAAAAAAAACCTGTGCAAAAGATCTTGGTCACAAACAAATAAGAGGGAACGGCAATAGGTTAAATCACATTCATGGTGATGCAATTGCCAACTGAAATACCATTTAAAAAATAAAGAACTGTAACTGACAATAACAAACATTTGAATTTGAAATAAAAAAATAAAAAAATCAGAATGTGATTGCACACACCATGGGGCCTATTTACCAATGTGCGAGCGGACATAATACGAAGTAGAGTATCATGTCTGCTGCACATCGATAAATGTCGATAGCATACGCATTCTTGTGATCTGCTGGTGCAATGCCGCCCCCTGAAGATTGGGAGTGTCAATCAATCCAATCATATTCCATGGGGTTGATTTCTGTCCGCCGCCTCAGAGCAGACGGACAAGTTATGGAGCAGCGGTCTTTAGACCGCTGCTTCATAACTTCTATTTCTGGCGAGTCGGAAGCTTGATAAATATGCCCCCATATCTAAATTTTGCAGTTGTGATTTGCCTTTTCTTGAGTTTCCTGCAGATCTCATTAGTGAGATGGGTTATCATATATTAAATACATATGAAAGTTTCTGCCCCACCCACTGCAGACAGACTATACAATAGCAATGAATTGAGGTTTTATGAATCTAGACCAGTGATTTTCAACCTTTTTTTTCCGTGGCACACTTTTTTACATAAACAAATCCTGCGGCACACCACCATCCCCAAATTTTACAAAATCACACATTGTAGCCTAATACAGTGTATATATATATATATATATATATATATATATATGACGTTTCGGGAAGCGTCCCTTTGTTATTCCCGAAACTTCACTGTTTAATAAAGAATTTATATCACGGATGGCAGAATACCAGTGAGTGCTTATTCCTACAAACTTATATTCCTTACACAATAGCACCCTGGCAGTTTTCGGTCGTTGGTTGGAGTGCACACACCCTACTTGGCATATACAGTATATATATATATATATATATATATATATATATACACACACACACACTGTACTGTGCTGTCATGCCATGCCTCCTACAAACTATACGTGACATATTGACATTCATTCACAAACAATCATAATGATTGTCTGTGAATGAATGTCAATGTCATGGTTGTAAATTATGCCTGATGAGCCTGTCACAAACCTCCCAATATTTCAAAATTTGAAAGAGGGACACCCCTGCACTGTTGTCAATCTGCCGTGGCACACCTGAGGATCTCTCACGGCACACTAATGTGCCACGGCACACTGGTTGAAAAACACTGATCTAGACCATATATATACATATATATAAAAATATACCTAAAATAGTATCTGTGGCCAGTTCAGAATGTATTGAACATAAAAAACATTGATGTATTCCAAATCATCTTGGAATATATGGAATATATCAAAAAGGCTAGTTTGGGACTTTATCAAGTGTGACTTTTGGTGTCAAATTTCCTAAGTGTAAAATGGACTTGTAAACCTGTTGAAAATTATCGAGAAAATGGTTTGTGATCTCCAAAAATATTTTGCTTCCATGTCGATAATTTATTTCTGGCTCATAGAAGCACCAAAAGCTTATTATTGCTTCAAAATGAAAAGTACCCTTTCTTCTGAAAACCTGATGAAAGTAATCAATCAAGTGGTCAATAGATTGTTATCAAGGCCTTTATTAGATAAGAAGATTAGCATAACTTTCAAAGCAAATGTAAGGTGCAAAACTGCCATAATAATCATACTGACCTTACATTAAAAACAAGTGTAATATCTGTTATTACCAACTGCATCTATGCATTTACAAAGATAAATATCTAACATTCAAGATCATCAACAAACAAAAACACCACGTTATAGCTCACTTTTCATACAGTAAAGTTATCTATGCCCAATGAGATACAGCACTAATGTGACATATTAATAAACAATCGTATGATACTTTGTCTAAAAGTCCTCATATGTCCATATTGGAAACTGTTACATTTTAACATATTAGTAGCTCAAAAATTGCTGCCAAATTTAAGTTCTCATTTAAACATTAGAAGTATTTGAAAATCTTTGTTTAAAGGGATAGTAAACACCAAAAATGTTATTGCTTAAAAACATAGGTAATACCTTTATTTGCCATTCCCCAGTTTTGCATAACCAACACTGTTATATTAATACTTTTTACCTCCGTGGATACCCTGTATCTAAGCCTCGGCAGACTGCCTCCTTATTTCAGTTCTTTTGACAGACTTGCATTTCAGGCAATTAGTGCTGACTCTTAAATAACTCCACATAGATGAGCACACTGTCATTTATATGAAACACATGATCTAACGCCCTCTAGCTGTGAAAAACTATCATGATGCATTCAGATAAGAGGCGGCCTTCAAGAGCTTAGAAATTAGAATACCAGCTTACCTTGGTTTAGCTTTCAACTAAGAATACAAAGAGAATAAAGCAAATTTGATGATAAAAGTAAATTGGGAAGTTGTTTAAAATTACATGTCCTATGTCAATCATGAAAGTTTAATTTGGACTTTACTATAAGTTTAAAACATAATGTTTGTTTGAGCTTAAAAGGATATGAAACCCCCCAAAAATGTTGGTGAGTCAGACAGAGCATACAATTATAAAAATGTTTCCAATTTCCTTTTATTATCAAATGTGCTTAGTTCCCATGATATTCTGTGTTGAAGAGATACCTAGGTAGGCATCTGGAGCACTGCATGGTAGGAAATAGTGCTGCCCTCTAGTGCTCTTAAAATGGATAACTTTCTGGGAAACTGCTGGCATTTAGTGCTCCAGAAATGGGATGGCTCCTAAGCATACATACCTAATTTTCAACAGAAGATATCAAGAGAACTAAGAAAATTGATAATATAAGTTAATTAGAAAGTTATTTAAAATTACATCTGAATCATGAAAATTTAGAGTTTCATATTCTTTTAAACACAGTTAACCTCAGTTGGTCAAATATATACAGTATGTCATACTAGAATATGTGAGGTCCTATGCTATGATGTAATATTTTTAAGTTCTTCATTCATTCAAATGAAAAATTACACTTTGCAATAATATTGTGTATTTTATATAATAACACTTCATGCAAAATTCCAATTAATATTAAATTATTAGACTTTAAATAAATTAGAAGGCAAAATCATGAAGCATATTTATACAGAAGTTTGGAAATGATATAATTATCCCATTTGATATAATGATGATATTAAGCTAAAGCTAATGTGAAATGCTAATGTAAAATCATCTGCATTTATGAAAAATGATAGAAGTAATAAGATTCACAGATAGGTTTAACGACATCAGATTAGAAAATGAATGATATATGGATTATGTTGTAATATATTAATAGTAACATTTTAATACATAATTATAATTATTGTCACATGGTCTGTGGGCATTAACCTTTATTTAAATAATAATATCCTTCTTATATTCCTTTTTTAACTAGTCATGAATATATTTTCTGGCATTACAATGTATTAATACATTTTGTGGTAGAATGTAATGTAGTAATTGTGTGCAGGGACACAGAACCCAAATTGTATCTTTTATAATTCAGATAGAACATGCAAGTTTAAGCAACTTTCTAATTTACTTCTATTATCAATTTTTCTTCATTCTCTTGCTATCTTTATTTGAAAAGCAAGAATGTAAGGTTAGAAGCCGGTCTGTTTTTGGTTCACAACCTGGGTTGTGCTTGCTGATTGGTGGCTATATGCTGTCCAGGTTCAGAACCAAAAATTTGCTGGCTCCTTAGCTTAGATGCCTTCTTTTTCAAATAAGTGTGTGCCCTCTGTGATGGCACAGGTCGCACACCGCTAGGGCCGGCCTTAAGATTGCGGGCATTTTAATAGCGCATGCGCGATCGAAGACATTTTGTGTGATCATAAATATGGAATCAGGAGGCCCCTTTTTACACGGGCCTCTCTGAATTTTTCGCTATCCCCACATTAGGGTTACGCAACCCCATATGTGGTTGCGACCCACAGTTTAAAAAGCGCTGCCCTATATGAATCATGAAAGTTTAATTTGGAGTTTACTATCCCTTTAAGGGGATTTATGGTATATAAAGTTTTGAACTGGGAAGGGATCAAAGATGTGTGTAGATATATGTTTTTATGTATATATACATATGTATTTGTATGTGTGTATGTGTGCTAAAAAAAATTGCTGGTTGCGTTAAGATCTCTGTTAAATACTTTTTCAACATTCAGTTGTAATATAAAATTGTGCGCTCTTCTTAGAGCAGGGTAGCGATATGGATATTAAACCCTGTGCTATCCATTGCGCTCCACTTGTAATCTATACAGGGAGTGCAGAATTATTAGGCAAGTTGTATTTTTGAGGATTAATTTTATTATTGAACAACAACCATGTTCTCAATGAACCCAAAAAACTCATTAATATCAAAGCTGAATAGTTTTGGAAGTAGTTTTTAGTTTGTTTTTAGTTATAGCTATTTTAGGGGGATATCTGTGTGTGCAGGTGACTATTACTGTGCATAATTATTAGGCAACTTAACAAAAAACAAATATATACCCATTTCAATTATTTATTTTTACCAGTGAAACCAATATAACATCTCAACATTCACAAATATACATTTCTGACATTCAAAAACAAAACAAAAACAAATCAGTGACCAATATAGCCCCCTTTCTTTGCAAGGACACTCAAAAGCCTGCCATCCATGGATTCTGTCAGTGTTTTGATCTGTTCACCATCAACATTGCATGCAGCAGCAACCACAGCCTCCCAGACACTGTTCAGAGAGGTGAACAAGGAGGCCATGTCATTAGATTTTCTTCTTTTATACCCTTTCTTGCCAGCCACGCTGTGGAGTACTTGGACGCATGTGATGGAGCATTGTCCTGCATGAAAATCATGTTTTTCTTGAAGGATGCAGACTTCTTCCTGTACCACTGCTTGAAGAAGGTGTCTTCCAGAAACTGGCAGTAGGACTGGGATTTGAGCTTGACTCCATCCTCAACCCGAAAAGGCCCCACAAGCTCATCTTTGATGATACCAGCCCAGACCAGTACTCCACCTCCACCTTGCTGGCGTCTGAGTCGGACTGGAGCTCTCTGCCCTTTACCAATCCAGCCACGGGCCCATCCATCTGGCCCATCAAGACTCACTCTCATTTCATCAGTCCATAAAAGCTTAGAAAAATCAGTCTTGAGATATTTCTTGGCCCAGTCTTGACGTTTCAGCTTGTGTGTCTTGTTCAGTGGTGGTCGTCTTTCAGCCTTTCTTACCTTGGCCATGTCTCTGAGTATTGCACACCTTGTGCTTTTGGGCACTCCAGAGATGTTGCAGCTCTGAAATATGGCCAAACTGGTGGCAAGTGGCATCTTGGCAGCTGCACGCTTGACTTTTCTCATTTCATGGGCAGTTATTTTGCACCTTGGTTTTTCCATACGCTTCTTGCGACCCTGTTGACTATTTTGAATGAAACGCTTGATTGTTCGATGATCACGCTTCAGAAGCTTTGCAATTTTAAGAGTGCTGCATCCCTCTGCAAGATATCTCACTATTTTTGACTTTTCTGAGCCTGTCAAGTCCTTCTTTTGACCCATTTTGCCAAAGGAAAGGAAGTTGCCTAATAATTATGCACACCTGATATAGGGTGTTGATGTCATTAGACCACACCCCTTCTCATTACAGAGATGCACATCACCTAATATGCTTAATTGGTAGTATGCTTTCGAGCCTATACAGCTTGGAGAAAGACAACATGCATAAAGAGGATGATGTGGTCAAAATACTAATTTGCCTAATAATTCTGCACTCCCTGTATTAGTAAATATCATTAAATATTTTGAAAAACCACTGACATATATAGAATATTAATGTGATGTCCATCATTCTTTTTAAATGCACATGTACTAGTGTAATACAGCGGATAACAGTGAACATATCAATGATTTCATAATGTGTTTCTACATAAAATCTTTCATGACAAAAAAAAGAACTTCACTGAAAGAAAGCCATATTAGAAGTTTTAGAAAACAATTTGTATTGAACACAGTCTGTGAGCTTCATTTATCATACTGCGAGTGATGAGGTTTACAGCCAGGAAACCATCCATGTGTCATCTGTCATGGTGAGCTGGCAGCCTTCATTTATCATTGCAGCTGCCCCACCTGCTCTCGCACAACCAATTGCAAGAGAGCAGGGCTTGTCAATAATTACAGTTGGATATAATTAGGATGCTTTAAAGGGACATGAAACCTAATATTTTTATTTCATGATTCAGATAAAGCAAATATTTTTAAACAACTTTCAAATGTATTTCTATTTTCAATGTTGCTTCATTCTCTTACGGCTAGATTAAGTTTTGTTGGTAAAAACTTGCGGAGCTAACGCTCCTTTTTTTTCCAGCGCTCACTTTAAATAACACTGGTATTACAAGTTTTCTGAATGGCTGCGTTAGCCTCAGAAAAGTGAGCGTTGAGCAAATTTTGCGCCACTTCTACCTGTAATACCAGCGTTGCTTACGGTAGCGGTAAGCTGGCTAAAACGTGCTCGTGCATGATTTCCCCATAGGAAACAATGGGGCTGAGGAGGCTGAAAAAAAAAACTAACACCTGCAAAAAAGCAGCGTTCAGCTCCTAACGCATCCCTATTGTTTCCTATGGGAAAATAAATTTTACGTCTACACCTAACACCCTAAGATGAACCCCGAGTCTAAACACCCCTAATCTTACTTTTATTAACCCCTAATCTGCCGCCCCCAACATCGCCGATACCTGCATTATATTATTAACCCCTAATCTGCCGCTCCGGACACCGCCGCCACCTACATTATACCTATGTACCCCTAATCTGCTGCCCCCAAAATCGCCGACACCTACATTATAGTTATTAAGCCCTAATCTGCCGCCCCCAACGTCGCCGCTACTATAATAAAGTTATTAACCCCTAAACCTAAGTCTAACCCTAACACCCCCCTAAATTAAATATAATTTAAATAAATCTAAATAAAATTACTATAATTAAATAAATTAATCCTATTTAAAACTAAATACTTACCTATAAAATAAACCCTAAGATAGCTACAATATAACTAATAGTTACATTGTAGCTAGCTTAGGATTTATATTTATTTTACAGGCAACTTTGTATTGATTTTAGCTAAGTACAATAGCTATTAAATAGTTAATAACTATTTAATAGCTACCTAGTTAAAATAATTACAAAATTACCTGTAAAATAAATCCTAACCTAAGTTACAAATACACCTAACACTACACTATCAATAAATTAATTAAATTAATTAACTACAAATATCTAAAATAAAATACAATTAAATAAACGAAACTATATTACAAAAAAACAACAACACTAAATTACAAAAAATAAAAAAATATTACAAGAAGTTTAATCTAATTACACCTAATCTAAGCCTCCCTAATAAAATAAAAAAGCCCACCAAAATAACAAAATTCCCTATCCTAAACTAAATTACAAAGTAATCAGCTCTTTTACCAGCCCTTAAAAGGGCTTTTTGCGGGGCATTGCCCCAACGTAATCAGCTCTTTTACCTGTAAAAAAAAGAAATACAATACCCCCCCAACATAACAACCCACCACCCACACACCCCTACTCTAAAACCCACCCGATCCCCCCTTAAAAAAACACTACACCATTGAAGATCACCCTTCCTTGAGCTGTCTTCAGTCAGCCGGGCACCGATGGGGCAGAAGAGGACATCCGGACTGGTCAATTCTATTGGCTGATCCAATCAGCCAATCGGATTGAACTTCAATCCGATTGGCTGATTAAATCAACCAATCAAATTTTCCCTACCTTAATCTAGATTGGCTGATAGAATCCTATCAGCCAATCGGAATTCGAGGGATGCCATCTTGGATGACGTCATTTAAAGGAACCTTCATTCGTCGTTAGTCGTTGAAAAGAAGAAGATGCTCTGCGTCGGATGTCTTGAAGATGGACCCGCTCCGCGCTGGATGGATGAAGATAGAAGATGCCGCTTGGATGAATACTTCTGCTGGATGGAGGACCTCTTCTGCCCCAATCGGATGAAGACGTCTGGCCGGATCGGATGAAGACTTGTGCCCCATCGGTGACCGGCTTGCTGAAGACGGCTCAAGGTAGGGTGATCTTCAATGGGGTAGGGTTTTTTTAAGGGGGGATCGGGTGGGTTTTAGAGTAGGGGTTTGTGGGTGGTGGGTTGTAATGTTGGGGGGGTATTGTATTTCTTTTTTTTTACAGGTAAAAGAACTGATTACTTTGGGGCAATGCCCCTCAAAAAGCCCTTTTAAGGGCTGGTAAAAGAGCTGATTACTTTGTTATTTAGTTTAGGATAGGGAATTTTGTTATTTGGTGGGCTTTTTTATTTTATTAGGGGGCTTAGATTAGGTGTTAGTAGATTAAACTTCTTGTAATATTTTTTTATTTTTTGTAATTTAGTGTTTGTTTTTTTTTAATATAGTTTAGTTTATTTAATTGTATTTTATTTTAGATAATTGTAGTTAATTTATTTAATTAATTTATTGATAGTGTAGTGTTAGGTGTATTTGTAATTTAGGTTAGGATTTATTTTACAGGTAATTTTGTAATTATTTTAACTAGGTAGCTATTAAATAGTTATTAACTATTTAATAGCTATTGTACCTAGTTAAAATAAATACAAAGTTGCCTGTAAAATAAATATAAATCCTAAGCTAGCTACAATGTAACTATTAGTTATATTGTAGCTATATTAGGGTTTATTTTATATGTAAGTATTTAGTTTTAAATAGGATTCATTTATTTAATTATAGTAATTTTATTTAGATTTATTTAAATTATATTTAACTTAGGGGGTGTTAGGGTTAGGGTTAGACTTAGGTTTAGGGGTTAATAACTTTATTATAGTAGCGGCGACGTTGGGGGCGGGAGATTATGGGTTAATAATTGTAGGTACGTGGTGGCGATGTTAGGGACGGCAGATTAGGGGTTAATAAAATTTATTATAGTGGTTTATGGGTTAATACATTTATTATAGTGGTGGCGATGTCCAGTCGGCAGAATAGGGGTTAATAAGTATAGGTAGGTGGCGGCGACATTGGGGGGGCAGATTAGGGGTTAATAAATATAATGTAGGTGTCGGCAATGTTAGGGGCACAAGATTAGGGGTTCATAGATATAATGTAGGTGGCGTCGATGTCCGGTCGGCAGATTAGGGGTTAAAACATTTTATTTAGGTGTTTGCGATGTGGGGGGCCTCAGTTTAGGGGTTCATAGGTAGTTTATGGGTGTTAGTATACTTTGTAGCACTGTAGTTAAGAGCTTTATGTTCCGGCGTTAGCCCATAAAACTCTTAACTACTGACTTTTATATGCAGTAGGAGTCTTGGAGGTAGAGGCTGTACCGCTCACTTCTTCCAAGACTTGCAATACCAGCGTTAGGAAAATCCCATTAAAAAGATAGGATACGCAATAGACGTAAGGGGATTTGCGGTATGGAAAAGTTGCAGAAGAACCTGTACCTGCCTGACTCGTAATACCAACGGGCGTTAAAAAGCAGTGTTAGGACCCCTTAACGCTGCTTTTAAAGGCTAACGCATAACTCGTCATCTAGGCGTTAGTTTCCTAAGAGCAGCAATGCATTAATGGGAGCTAGCTGAACACATCAGTAAGCCAATGACATGAGGCATATATTTGCATATATTTTCATCCACCAATCAGCAGTTAGCTCCTAGCTCCTGGGCTTACCTAGGTAATATAAGTAAATGAGAAAGTTGTGTAAAATTGTTTGCTCTATCTGGATCCGAGGAGAAATGTACAGAACTAATAAGTAAAAGAATAATAACAAACACTACATCACATAACCATCATATGCCTTATTATTTCATCCTGCACAAATTCTTTCTTTTCAGTTAGAAAATTATACAGGGGATTAAACATAAACAGGGAATTATACATACATATTTTGTTTGTAATTTTCCTTTCTTTTATCATTTATAGATGTTTGATTTCATCCCCATCACAGATGTCTGGTCTGAGCCTTTTTTTTTTACAGTGCAACAAATTGCTCACTGGCTGAAAAGGACAACTCCCATTCAAACTACTAACTTAAAAACAAAATTGGGTTTTTTAATACAAGATACAACAAAAAAGGCTTTAATATATTTTTAAAAGGAATGGAAATATAATTGACCTTTATTTTGCTTTCTTTACATTTTTAATTTTAGTTAGTAACAGTTATACTCCCTGGTGCAA
The DNA here is from genome assembly GCF_027579735.1 of Bombina bombina. NCBI lineage: Eukaryota > Metazoa > Chordata > Amphibia > Anura > Bombinatoridae > Bombina > Bombina bombina. The sequence continues at coordinate 175,777,424 of NC_069501.1, forward strand.
AAACCCTTTGAATTGCTATTTCACTCAAATATTATTTATTTAAAATGCAGGGTCTATATGGCTTATGAACTAAACTGCCTTTTGTTATATTTATTACAGGTTTTGTTTTTTTATGGATGGGTTTTTGCAACAATAAATATGGCAAATGATTGGCAAAATAAATAATTCCTAAAAAAAAAAAAAAAATGTATGGTGCCAAATGAAGAATTAGTAAATACGTCATTTTCATTCTACCTTTAAGCAATCAGAGCCCAGGTGTGTTTTTTAAAATTATATATACAGGTGGCCCTCGTTTTACAACGGTTCAATTTACACCGTTTCAGAATAACAACCTTTTTTTCCAGTCATGTGACTGCTATTGAAAAGCATTGAGAAGCAGTGCATTTATTAAAATAGCCAGTCGGTGGAGCTGTCCGCTTGTGTTGCAGCAAAGCCAAGCAAGCTGAAATTAATCAGTTTAACCAAACCTGAGCTATTGAGTAGATTTCAAAGGAACAAGATCTTCCTGCCTATAAATCAGTCCAGATTGGAATGCATAGAAAGAACTGTTTGCAGAAAAATGCAAGTGAAGTCTGTGTTGTGTGATTATTTTATTAGGTTTATAATGCTGTTTAGCAAATGTTTTTGTTCATTTAACTTAGTTTAATTATATATTATGTGTCATGTGATTATTTTATTAGGTTTATAATGTTGTTTAGCATTTAAAGTCTTCATTTCAAAGCTTTAAAAATAATGCATTAGGTGTTACTTATGACAATTTTGAGAGGGGCCGAGAACCTATCTCCCTCATTTCCCATTGACTTACATTATAAACTGGGTTTCAATTTACAACGGTTTCGATTTACAACCATTCCTTCTGGAACCTAACTCCGGCGTAATATATATATATATATATATATATATATTTATTTATTTTAAGAAAAAATATTAATTTCTTCTATCTCCAAGATCTTTAGTAGCAGGTGCTACCTCTTACTAGTACTGTTAATCAGTAAAAATGTTCTCAAGGGATGGGCGAATGTTTCTAAAAATTCAAAATTTAAAAATGCATTTTTATACATTCGCTCATTCAAATCGAATTTCGAATGTTTATATAACATTCTAACATTCTATTTTCAAATTTTAGTTTTCGAATTTTTCAATAAAATTCTAAAATATTTGTTAGAATAATAGAATGTTTAGCTATGAATTCATTCAATTTCGAAATGTAATATTCAAATTGGAATGTGACATTCAAATTCAAAATAGTATTTCTAGTCTAATACTGTGTTTTAAATGTAATATTCGAATTCAATGTGACATTCAAATTTGGATGTGATATTCGAATTCGAAATAGTGTTTCTAGTCTAATACTGTGTTTTTTAAATGTAATATTCGAATTTGAATGTGACATTCGAATTTGAATGTGACATTCGAATTCGAAATAGTATTTCTAGTTTACAACTGTGTTTAATAAATTTGATATTCGATTTGAATGTGATATTCAATTTGATTGTGAAATTCGATTCAAATGTGACATTCGAATTCGAAATAGTATTTCTAGTCTAATACTGTGTTTTATAAATGTAATATTCAAATTTGAATGTGATATTCGATTTGAATGTGATATTCGATTCGAATGTGACATTCGAATTCGAAATAGTCTTTCTAGTCTACAATTGTGTTTTATAAATGTAATATTCGAATTTGAAAGTGACATTCGAATTCGAATGTGACATTCGAATTCAAATGTGACATTTAACAACTGTAAATAACATTCGAAAATCGAATTTTTAAGAATATTTGTTCTTATCAACATTCTATTATGTAAATCGAATTTCTACAACAACATTCTGAATTAGAATATAAACACATTCGCCCATCCCTAGTAGTAGGTTCAGGAGTAATTTGCAGAGGAACTGCTTCAAAGCAAGGGTGGTTGATTCACGGAATAAAGGATAAAAGCTGTGGGGACTTCAAGAATTCCTGGGATATGCATATAGCTATCTTACAAACTAATTATACTTAAACTTAAATTTGAGCAGCCTTGTTGGGCCTACAGTTCTTATCTGCCAGAAGCTTTGTATTTACAGTTACAAGGGTAAGTATTGTGAGAAAATAATGGGTAATTGGTTATTATTGTTGTTTGCAGAAATGGGAAACTGAATGAGCAATTAACTCTTTCAGGGAAGAGGATGCCATGCAACCATTCTCTCCTTTTGATCCAGTGTTCAGAGAAACAACACTATGTCTGGAAGAAGTTGATTTACTTGTGTCTTAAAGTGACATTATACACTTATTTTTTCTTTGCATATATGTTTTGTAGATGATCTATTTATACAGCCCATAAAGTTTTATTTTAATTTTTTTTTTATAGTTTTGCTTATTTTTAAATAACATTGCTCTGATTTTCAGACTCCTAACCAAGCCCCAAAGTTTTATGTCAATACAGACGTATACCTACTCCAGCTTGCTCCTGTTTGTGTAAAGGGTCTTTTCATATGCAAAAGAAGGGGGAGGGGGGGAGTGTCTTATTTCCCACTTGCATTGGGCTTTCCAACTACCTTTTCAACAGAGCTAAACTGAAAGCTTTTAAGTACGTTTTTAAACAGTTCTATACTGGATTTTTATATCAGTATCTGGGCATCTTGTTCTTTATATTAGTGTCTATTACATGCAGTTATATGAAAAAGAGTGTATACTGTCCCTTTAACCCCTTAATGACCGGACCATTTTTCAATTTTCTTACCCTTAATGACAATGGCTATTTTTACATTTCTGCACTGTTTGCGTTTAGCTGTAATTTTCCTCTTACTCGTTTACTGTACCCACACATATTATATACCGTTTTTCTCGTCATTAAATGGACTTTCTAAAGATACCATTATTTTCATCATATCTTATAATTTACTAAAAAAAAATGATAAAATATGAGGAAAAAATGGAAAAAAACACACTTTTTCTAACTTTGACCCCCAAAATCTGTTACACATCTACAATCACCAAAAAACACCCATGCTAAATAGTTTCTAAATTTTGTCCTGAGTTTAGAAATACCCAATGTTTACATGTTCTTAGCTTTTTTTGCAATTTATAGGGCAATAAACACAAGTAGCACTTTGCTATTTCCAAACCACTTTTTTTCAAAATTAGCGCTAGTTACATTGGGACACTGATATCTGTCAGGAATATCTAAATATCCCTTGACATGTATATATTTTGTTTTAGAAGACATCCCAAAGTATTGATCTAGGCCCATTTTGGTATATTTCATGCCACCATTTCACCGCCAAATGCGATAAAAAAAAAAAAGTTCACTTTTTCACAAATTTTGTTACAAACTTTAGGTTTCCCACTTAAATTATTTACAAACAGCTTCTGCAATTATGGCACAAATGGTTGTAAATGCTTCTCTGGGATCCCCTTTTTCAGAAATAACAGACTTATATGGCTTTGTGGTTGCTCTTTGGTAATTAGAAGGCCGCTAAATGCCACTGCGCACCCCACGTGTTTTATGCCAAGGAGTGAAGGGGTTAATTAGGGAGCTTGTAGGGAGCTTGTAGGGTTAATTTTAGCTTTAGTGTAGTGTAGTAGACAACCCCAAGTATTGATCTAGACCCATTTTGGTATATTTTATGCCACCATTTCACCGCCAAATGCGAGCAAATAAAAAAAAAACTTTACATTTTTCACAATTTTAGGTTTCTCACTGAAATTATTTACAAACAGCTTGTGCAATTATGGCAGAAATTGTTGTAAAAGCTTCTCTGGGATCCCCTTTGTTCAGAAATAGCAGATTTATATGGCTTTGGCGTTGTTTTTTGGTAGTTAGAAGGCCGATAAATGATGCTGCGCACCACACGTGAATTATGCCCAGCAGTGAAGGGGTTAAATTAGGTAGCTTGTAGGGAGCTTGCAGGGTTAATTTTAGAGATCAGCCTCCCACCTGACACATCCCACCCCCTGATCCCTCCCAAACAGCTCTCTTCCCTCCCCCACCCCACAATTGTTACCGCCATCTTAAGTACTGGCAGAAAGTCTGCCAGTACTAAATAAAAGAGTTTTGTTTTTTTTAAAATAAAAATTATAAAATATTTTAGTTGTGATGGACCCCTGCCTTAGCACCAACCTCCCTGATCCCCCCCTCCAGCTCTCTAACCCTCTCTCCTACCTAATTACCGCCATCTTGGGTACTGGCAGCTGTCTGCCAGTACCCAGTTTGGCCCCACAAACCAAACTTATTTTAATTGTATTTATAACTGTTATTTGTGTTTAATTATTTCTGTAGTGTAGCAGCCCCCCCACAATACCCCCACCCCCTCCCCCTCACAGATCCTTTTAAATATAAAAAAAATAAAATAACTTTTTTTCCCCTTACTTTTTCATTGGTGTCAGTGTGGCTAATGTGCACATGTGCACGTGCACGCACGCCCACGTGCACACGTGCCCACGTGCACGCGCACACACATGCACGTGCACACGCGTATCGTGCACGTGCACGCCCGCATCATGCACGCGCGCGCACACGCTCCCTCCTCCCACCGGTCAGAGGCACCATCGGCACCATCACTACCGGTGCAGAGAGGGCCACAGAGTGGCTCTCTCTGCATCAGAGTCTTGTAAAGGGGTATTGCAGGATGCCTCCATATCGAGGCATCACTGCAATACCCTCAGAGCTGCTGGAAGTTATTGTGATCACTTCCAGCACTCTGTTAGACAACTGACGTACCAGGTACGTCCATTGTCATTAACTGATTGTTAATGCATGACGTACCTGGTACGTCAGTTGTCATTAAGGGGTTAAGAGTATTAATGAAGTGGACCTTCAGAAATACGTCACCCAAGTCAGTTAACATTTAGTTAAAGGGACAGTCTAGTATAAATTAAACTTTCATTATTCAGATAGGACTTTTCATTTTAATCAACTTTCCAATTTACTTTTATCATCAAATTTGCTTTTTTCTCTTGGTATTCTTAGTTTAAACTTAACATAGGTAGGCTCATATGCTAATTTCTAAGCCTTTGAGGGCTGCCTCTTATCACAGGCTTTTAAAATCTCTTTTCAACACAAAGAGAAAGAAAGTACACGTGGGCCATATAGATACACTGTGTTCATGCACAGAGGGTTATTTAAGATTTAGCACAAAACAATGCTAAATTTAAGACAATAGATAATAAACAGTCACAGTCATGTGATCAGGGGGCTGGAAGAAGGTTCCTAGATACAAGGTAATCACAGAGGTAAAAAGTATATTAATATAACAGTGTTGGTTATGCAAAACTGGGGAATGGGTAATAAAGGGATTATCTATCTTTTAAAACAATAACAATTCTATGGTAGACTGTCCCTTTAAGACATTAACCATATGTTATTATATTTTCCAGAATAAGAAGTGCTCAGTTTGTTTTTGATAGTGGGACCATGTTTATGCATACTGTTGTAGAACACAAACTAAATATTGGGTAAAATTCACTAAAAGATCTCCACAACCATTTTCACCATCCTCATCAGCTTTTCCAGCTTCACCATTCCCTTTTGTTATTCTATGCAGCTGATTTACTAACCTCACTTAGCTCTCCATTTTGGTGTATCAGCTGTGCAGAATAAGCTAGAAACCGGTGAAGCTGCACAGGCTTGTAAGGCTGAAGATGCTGGATACATTATTTTGTGTATTTTGTTGTGTCTCTAAAAGTGTGACTTGGTAGCTTGGTGAATATAACTTTAATTGCGATATGGGTGAGTGAATCCAAGATCTTGACACATTTGATTTGTTCTGCTGGATCTATGAACAAGAACAAAATATTTGTTGGTTTTAACGGTTTATTGTCTTCTGTTGCTCAGTGCAGATGGAACACAACTTAAGAAATCTTAGAACAACATAAAATATTTGAAGCAAGTAACAGAAAGAAACAAACATATATACATCAAAAACAAAATGTATTCTTATTTACCTGATAAATTCCTTTCTTTCATGGTGGTGAGAGTCCACAAGCCATAACATATGGCATTAAACTCCTCTCTACCAGGAGGCAGGAAAAATATTTCCCAACACCAAGAGCTTTAATCTCTCCCACTTCCTGATTCCCCTCAGACTAACATATAGCCAAGCAGAAATAGAAACAGGAAAGCAGGAAGAACAAGCGGGGCAAAAGAGGTGCAGCTAAAACCGCCAATAATATGTCCCCCAACATTTAGGGCTAGATTTATTAAGCCCCTTCGGCAGCAAGTTCTCACCAGACCGCTGCTTCCCTAACATCTACGCCACCTGTATTGTGGTGAAATTCAATCTCCTCGGTCGAGTCCGACCAAGGAGATTGACAGCTCCTGCCCGCGCGTGATTGGCTGTGCGTGGGCAGGGGGCGGGATTGCACGTGAGCGCAAAATTGCTCTCGTGTGCAATGTTAATTACCTGCGGGTAATTTCGCCCCGCAACAGGCGAGCTGAGGCGTACAGGGGTGCGTATACGGGCCCCTGTACGCCTCAGCGTTGATAAATCTAGCCCTTAGTGAGTGTCTTGTGGACTCTCACCACCATGAAAGAAAGAAAATGATTAGGTAAGAATACATTTTGTTTTATTTCATAAGGTGGTGAGAGTCAACAAGCCATATCAAATGTGATATAATACCCAAGCAGTGAAGCCCACGATACCATAAGAAAAGGGTGGGACAGAAACATAGAGAGGCAGGCACGTCATTTACCAGACAAGGCTGCCTGCAGAACCATCCTGCTAAATGCAGCCTCCAAAGAGGTGAAAACATCAAAATGATAAAGTTTGTTCAAGGTATGAAGAGAAGACCAAGCAGCAACTTTGCAAATTTATTCCATAAAGGCCTTAACCTTACACACCTAGGAAGTAGATATCGACCTCGTGGAATGAGCTGTAATACAGGGAGGATTTTTACCTGCCTCCAAGTGAGCTTTGTGGACAGAGCCCAATCAGTCGGTGCTGAATGCTAAATAGTGTATACAAAATTACCCAAGTTGTGCTTGTCTCTGTATAGAGTAATAGGATTTAATGGTGATTTTGTTAATTGTGTGGCTATCAGGCCTGGACTCATCAGTATTTTTTAATTTCTTTTAGCACACTTTATTTTATTTTCTTAATAAAAGTTATGTTTTAATTTGTATAACCATTATTGTTTTGTGGGTCATAGATATGCATTGACTTTTGAGTGCTTATGGTATGTTCTTTTTCTTTTTTCCCTTTTTTTCCATCCAAATCATGTATCTTGCTAATCATGTTTCTCACTATTTTTTGAAGGACAAAAAAATGAAATAACAATCTCATGATTAATATTATGATGACCTTTGGTAAAAATTAATATTGTGTCCATAGAACCTTGTAGACTCACAAGACAAAGCAGAAAGTTCCAAAACAGCTTAAAGGAACAGAAGGATATCCAGACTATGCATATGTTCAAAAGGATTCATTCATTTTCCTATCTCTTTGACACAGAACTAAGTTGCACTCTATTAAATTTACACCCTTTAAGTCTGGATGAAGAAATGGACCTTGAAACAAGAAATCCCTTATTATAGCGAGGGTTTTAGAAGGAGCATTGGAAAACTATACTAGGTCTGCATACCAGATCCTGCAAGGCCAAGCTGGAGAAAAGAGAATTAATTAAGTTATTTCATGTTTTATTTAAGCTATCACTCAATTTAACAGGACAAACAGAGGAAACAAATATATCATACAAAATGTCCAAGGAACCACAAGAGCATCTATCAGAACTGTCTGAGAATCCCTGGATCTTGAACAGTGACTGGGAAGTTTAAGATTCAAATGAGAGGCCATCATGTCGATATCTAGAGTGCCCCAATGCTCTGTAATCTGATTAAATATCTCTTAATTAAAAGACCATTCACCTGAATAAAAGGTCTGACAACTGAGAAAATCTGCTTCTCAGTTGTCTACTCCCGGGAGGGGAATTGCTGACACTGTATAATGATTGTGTTCTGCTTAAGTAAGAATGCAAAAATCCTCCCACATTGCTAGAGAACACTTCCGCCCCCCCCCCGGTTATTGATATATGCAACAGCTGTAGTACTGTTGGATTGAAAATGAGGTGAGACTCATGCTTGAGAAGAGGCCATCTCTGTAGAGCCCTAAAGATTGGTCAGAGTTCTAAAACGCTTATAGGTAACCTTGCCTCCTGAAGAGACCAAACTCCTTGCACCTTCTGAAACTCCTAGACCGCTCCCCATCCTGCAGGATGGCATATGTTGTAATGACACCCCACGAAGGACGAAGGAACGATGTTCCCTGAATCAAAGACCTGTGGGATATCCACCAGGAAAGAGATTGTCTGGTCTTGTAATTCAGACAAATTGACTGAAATACGTCTGTATGATCTCCATTCCACTGTCTGAGCATACATAGTTGAAGGGGGTGCAGGTGAAATCTCACAACATGGATGGCATCTGAGGTTGCCACCATTAAGCCTACCTGTTCCATGCACTGAGATACAGATGGGTTGGATACTATTTGAAGATCTGCGCAAACCTTTTGTAACTTTACTCTGTGAGCCATTCAGAGAGAGACAGACACCGAATCTAGGACTACACCTAAAAAAGGGCACCTTTATTTGTAGGATCAATGAACTACTGTTACATCCATGATCCTTTAAAATTTGAATTGTGGTTGCAGGGTAAGCTTTTGCTATACTCAAGGAAGGAGCTTGAATAAGTAGAGCATCTAGATAGGGGCAACTGAGATTCCCTGTGCTCTGATCACAGATAGCAGAGCCCCCAGAACCTTCATGGACACCCTAGGAGCTGTATCCAGACCAAATGGAAGCGTCACAAATTGAAAATGCTTCTGCCGTAAAGAAAATCTTGGAAATTTGTGATGATCCTTCAGAATGGGGATATTTAGGTACACGTCCTTCAGGTTGATTGTGGTCATGAATTGACCCTTTTGTATCAAAGACAGAATAGTCCAAAATGTTTACATTTTGAACGTAGGTAACCTTAGAGATGTTTTCAGATATTTGAGATCTAAAATATGTCTGAATGTGCCTACCTTCTTTGGAACAATGATCAGATTGGAATAATACCCTAAACCTTGCTCTGTCTGTGGGACTGAAACTATCACTCCCATCTGCATTCCAGATCCTGAACAGATTAAATAAAGGACAACCGGTCTGATTTACCCTGCCATGAACTCATGTGTATGTTTTAATTTGAAAGAATAAAGAATTGTTTTTACTTCAAGCTGACAGAGACTGCCTCCGGATTTTTTTTGTTCCATTAAATAAAGGACCCTGCCTTTAAGGGATTTTTGGGAACATGAGACAAAAGGAACTGATCCCAGGGTAGCCTGATTCCAAAACCTATCCTGTAGACAGACATCTGAAACAATACTTAGTACCCAGGGGTCCTGAACAGATTGGAACCAGGCCTGCTGAAATAAGTTCAGTCTGCCACCTACCTAAGACTCATCTGATTTGGGGGGCCGCACCTTCATGCAGACTTAGATGAGGTGGACTATTTCTTTGTCTGTTTGGTATGTGTTTCAGAAAGAGCCTGGCTTCAATTAAGGTTTAGAGAAGTCTTTCAGTGATTTTTGATTAGATGAAATGGATGATTTTTGGTTTCTGGATTTAAAAAATTCTGAATCCTATTCTAATGAGAAATCTTGATTGATCATCAGGAAAAAAACTTAAAATGAGAAGATTCAGAGACCATATAAAACTGTACAAGCTTTTTATTTTTTTAGGGTCCCTGTAGACGGATCCGCCAACTAATGAAACATTTTATGTTTTTGCTTACTTGAAGGAGGCTTAGTCCTCAGCATGTCTACAATAGTAGAATATAAGTAATCAGTGAATTCAGGGGAAAATTCCAATTTACCTCCATGCAATGTACTTAAAGAAGAAGGACTCTGGCCTTGTAACTGTACGGGATGATCCACCTGTTTAGAGTTGGCAATAATATCCACACCGTTTGTACATAGCTTAGCAAGTGGACAAACAATAAAACAAGTTTGCAAAACAGATATTTGGATTGAGATTATAAATAAATCTACCAATCTCCCCTCTAGAGGGACAGAAATATTATTGGGGGAAGGTACATTTTTATTTTGCTCCATACTTAAAAAAATAAAGGCATAAAACAGTGAATGATACAGTATTCAACAGTAATTGACTCATATTCTATTATTATTCTGCTATGCAGATAGTGTGTGTGTGTGTATGTATATATATATATATATATATATATATATATATATCATACAGAGAAGACTGGATAAGTGCATATATAGGTATATAGAAAAACTCTAAGTATATAGAAAAATTTGCATTATCAAACCTGCAGGTAAAATAAATGTCATAGAAAATGCCCCCAAAGATCTTGGTATCTGGGAACTTGGCACTTTCCCCTCAATGACTGAAGTGCCAGGAGTTGAGGAGCACACACTGCAATGGTCACCACCATTTTGGCAATCAGCAAAAGCTTCAGGAAATATGCTGTGCAAACTATAATGGCTGCCACCATTCTGATGTACCAGAAGGAATAAGGTGCAAAAAACAATGGAAGCGCGCAAAGCTGTATTAGCAGTGAGTGGTCTGCCCTCTACAATTTTAGGCAAATAGTGCCACCTAGTGCCCAGAAATATATGACTGCAGAAAAAAAGGCAATAAAATCTAAGGCGTGCTAATACTGTCAAAATGTGTTAAATAAACTTGAAATGCTGCATCCTGATGTTTTGACCTCACAGTTAGTGATGAGCTATGCTGTGTCAATAAAAAAATCAAACATTTTGGCAAGATCTGTGACATTAACCCCTGTTTACCCACAGACAATTAAACTCCAAATGCCAGTACAGATCATACATCTGGTGTACAGAAATAGTGTATCTGCTAAGGAGCCTGCGGGCCTACTGAGCTTTCCCAACTTCAAACATTTGGCATCCAGTAGAAGAACCTATCCAAGTTAGGTGTACTAACTACATATCCTGTACAGGAAAAAAACCCAGTGAGCCAACAGAAAGAGACTGCTGAACCAGTGCCAGCGACCCTGTGGCAAAGCTAGTGAAAACCTCCCTCAAGAGATTTACTCTCACTACCTATGGTACTCCACTACACCCCTCTGCCCACTTCTCACTACTCTGAGGGGGATAAGGGGCCTCACATCTGTTTGAGCACCCCTTTCCACAATGAAATCTAAGCACCTCAAATTTTCACCTCCTCCTTTGAAGGCAAAAATTTAGACTGAGGGGAATGTGCAAGAGGGAGGGATTAAAGTTTTTGGTGTTGGGAAATTTTTGCCTGGCTCCTGATGGCGTTTAATATGTTATGCCTTGTAAACTCTCACCAACTTATGAAATAAATAAGATTTTACCTCTTATTTAAAAAAGAAAGGAAGCCCCTCACCCCACACATTTTATAACATTTTATAAAGCAGTGTTCATCAACTTCAACACTTGTGAGATATTAATAGTTCTGATTTTCACAACATTTGAGAGAATAAAAGTTAGATTTAATCATAACTGCACTGATATTTCTCTTTTGTTATAATAAAGATATCTTGAAAATGTGGTCTTAGTGGGTACTGAGGACTGACTCATTAATATTCATTTGGCAGTTTGATAGTTTAATTGTTGGCATTTTCTTTAGCAGACATTACTTATATTTTGGCATGGTAAACATTACCTGATGCATATAATCCTGGCATATTTTACATAAAATATTTCACTATGGAAATGTATTTGGCACCTTTTACAGTTCCATGTTACCTAATCCAGATTTGTTTTATTAACCATTGTTAAAGTGTACCCCTTGTCCGATTTCCAGGTACTCCAAGAACCACATGTACGTTCAAGTTGAGAAACTAGTTTACAGAGAGATCAAATAGCTTATAGCAGTTACAGAATATGAAGAAGAGGGCAGTTTTAAAGAAAACAGAAGAGCAGACACAGGTTTGAAACAACTTAAAAGGGTTTTGCATTACAAAAAATGTTGTTTCAAGCGTAACTACCTCTGTTTTTTTGGATGGAAGGGGACATGCCTTTGCAAGTTTGAGAAAAAAATCATTGATTTATTCCAAACAGAAACACAAGTTTTTAAAAACTGAAATACATTTTTTAAACGTTGACTACACTGTTCGTTTGGTGTGGTGGTTGAATAGGAGGGAAGCTGAGGATGAAGGATTGCAAAAAGTTGTGAGCAAATGTTTTCTTGTTTAGTTGTGTTAATTATTCTCTGAGGCGATTTTAAATATAAATTAGAGGTGTTGGCGGTTAGAGGACAAGGGGAATATAAAAGAAGTATGATTAGATAGGCTAAGGGGGGGATGAATATGAATGTAGCACATATTTGAAGCTAGGAAATTGTGGATGAGTATGTGTGGCTTCTTCCCAAGCACTTATGAATGGGAGAACAAATCTGAGGTACTTAAGCTTACAATACAATTACTGGGGTTTTGCATGTTTGGAGCAGTGCAATGTGGTAGTCAAAGCTGGGTAATGGGTAGACCTTAGAAACAGGTTGTAGTAAGCAGTTTAATATTAAGAAAGCAGACACTGAAGGTCTACAGCATGGATAGCTCTGTTGATGTGTGGGAAAGGAGGGGTTTGGGGTTGAGAAGGTAGAGTAACATCCTCATCATATTATGAATCACTGTATAGCAGGGAACACTATTAGAATTACAAAACAGTTAAACAGAAAAAAATAATAATCTTGGAATCAGGTAATTCAGACTTTTCCTTAGGGTTTCATGAGGATTTTCAGAGACCTTCTTGGATAAGAAAGAAAGTCCAAACAAAAAGTAAAACTAGACAGATAACTAATTCAATATAATAGACCAGATTACAAGTGGCTAACTGCACTCAAGGTTAGAAATAAGCGCTGTTAGGTTAGTGCTGGTATTACAAGTTAAAAGATAAACGTTAGGATGAGAGCAAAAAATATTAAAACTTTGGATACCACAACCATTCAAACTCTTGCTCCCCTTAGACTTCTACAGGGCGTGCTAAAGAAAGCCTTTCCCTTTTATTGCTTCTGCACTAACCCGAAACTGTGCTAGATCAACTGCGCAAAGCCAAAACTGCATTAGTAATACCTCCCCCTTACCTTTGTTTGTATTTCCTATATGTGTTTTCTATGTTCCTCATGTGTAGTTATTCATTTATTACTTTATTCTGGTTTTGTATAAACTATGCATAAGGGATAAACCTCCTATTACGTCTTACCTGTACCCAACTTAAATAAACTTAAATACCATATATAACGATAGATTAAAAGAAATAAGACACTTGACACATGTTAAATGGGCAAAAGACCGGTCACAGTCACATTTATTATCACATAAGCCTTTAAAACTAGGCCTATGCAAATATGCCAACTAGGCAACAAAATCCTTCGATAGGAGAACTGTAACAGTTCTTTGCTGGTGGCGGCAATAAACTAGCTAAATTAACCTCTACTAACAGATGGCCAGGGCCCTACACGGTGTGTGCAGCGTGGCACGATTGCCACGCCCAATTGGCAGAAAGAGAGAGCTGTAAGCTGAAAGAGGTATTTGCCTAAGATTCGTAGGGGGGAGTAACCCCTAGGTCGGCACCTAGTGGGTGTCACCTCCCCCATCCCATGACATCACTCATCTCTCAGCCTGCCCGCTCTCTGGGCCCTGACCGACCGCCAGCTAGGGCGCATACGACCAGCCCAGTAAGGCGACCCCCCTCGGAACGAGTCGTAAAAACACGCTCCAAGCGGGTGGAAGACTAAATTACCCCCTGGACTTAATGGGCTAGTTCAATTAAACCTACCCAAGCCAAGGTGAGCCCTAGCCATACCCTAAGCCGCCACATCTTCTTCCAGGGTCGGGTGGGCAGGAAAATCCTTCCTTGAAGTCTGGAACCAGGAACAAAAGAGGGCTGGATTCCCTGCAGTCAGGACATATAAAGGTAAGCAGAAACACCCGCCCCTCCACTTGCAACAATGTAACATCCAGTACCTTCCAGACTTCAACTCAGTTATCCCTTAATTTTGTTACATGCCCAGTAGAGGGCCCTCCACTTCCATAAGGGATAAACCTCCTATTACGTCTTACCTGTACCCAACTTAAATAAACTTAAATACCATATATAACGATAGATTAAAAGAAATAAGACACTTGACACATGTTAAATGGGCAAAAGACCGGTCACGGTCACATTTATTATCACATAAGCCTTTAAAACTAGGCCTATGCCAATATGCCAACTAGGCAACAAAATCCTTCGATAGGAGAACTGTAACAGTTCTTTGCTGGTGGCAGCAATAAACTAGCTAAATTAACCCCTACTAACAGACGGCCAGGGCCCTACACGGTGTGTGCAGCGAGGCACGATTGCCACGCCCAATTGGCAGAGAGAGAGAGCTGTAAGCTGAAAGAGGTATTTGCCTAAGATTCGTAGGGGGGAGTAACCCCTAGGTCGGCACCTAGTGGGTGTCACCTCCCCCATCCCATGACATCACTCATCTCTCACCCTGCCCGCTCTCTGGGCCCTGACCGACCGCCACAAGAGCCAACCGCATCTTGCTGCCACAACTGACAAGCTCAAACCCATACATTAAAACAATAACAATAAACTTTAACTGCTAGGCAATAATTCAAACAAACCCTAACAATGCTTTTCTAATATCCCCTAGAAAAATGTCCAGACCCACCTCTGTAAGGTGAACGCCATCAGGGCAATAGAGAGCCTTGTTGTCAGCCGTCAACTCGTCATGCCTAATGGCAAAACCACCTAACGCCGTGACCGTCCCCCCCATCTCCCTATTAAGCTTCTTTCTCACATTATACGCTGCCCTCTGATTTACGACATGCCGCCAACGCAGTCGTGCAACTACGTTGGACCAACCAATCTGGACATCAGGAAGCCAAGCAGCCAGCCAGCGTATGTCAGAAGCCATCCTCCGAATCAAATCCAAAACAGGAACGGACCCCATGTCGTTCCCTCCCAAGTGCAGCACAATAATGTGAGGTTTCCCCCACCTCCTGTGAGCGTCCTGAAGCAAGGTGGGTAACTCATCCCAAGTTAACCCCCTGCGCCCTAGCCACCGTACATTAGCTCTGGATGCTGCAAATCCCAATTGCTGCCTGTCCGGCCTCTGCGACGCCCTGATGGACGCCCAGTGCACGAAGGAATGCCCCACTATCCACACCCGTTTCGAGGGAGCATTCTTGCCTGAAAACATAGGATACAGACTGAGCCAAGCATGACCTACAGTTACATATTTCCATACACCACACATCCCCCAACCGTTTGGCCCCCTTCCTATGCAACTAGCGGAACCCGGCCTAATGGGGATCGTCCCCCAAAGGACGAATATATGATTTAAAACGAGCCGACTTCCAGCGCCCTAATTTCTTGATACTGGACTCCGATACACCGCTAGTCGCCGCGCTCGTGGCCGCCCCTATCCGAAAGGAATGGGACGCGATTTTCACAGGATCCAGCCCGGCGGCAGCCGCCGCCTTTGCTAACACCCTTTTAAATTGAAACAACGACAACGCCGATCCATCTTCATGAATAAATAACTGACGCAAGCCCTGCGGCCTAATCTGGCAATAATTGTGGAAACTCCTAATTGGGCAACATTCCGGGAATTCATGCTTTCCCAGCAGAAGCCAAGCTCCCTTGCCATCGGGGTGTGTCTTGGACCTAGGCACAAGAAGCAGCAGCCCATCATCCGATGGCCGCACGTGCTCCCATTGGATCCCACCCTTTTTATCCGTCTTAGATGAAGCCACAATTTCCCCGACCCTCAGAGCCCCAGCCAAGGCAAACGAGAAGGCCGCCCTAAACAGTGCTGCCTCAAACAATGACGAGCACTCTGACTGCAGTGTACCCACCATGTCGCGCAATCTAAGAGGTGTAATAGGTTCCCTACGGTCTTTTTTGCGCGGGGACATCCGCCCCCAACCCTTCATTACTTGCTTCACAAGAAATGCCCGGGAATAATCCGCAATGCCGAACGTCTTATTGAAAAATGCGACGGCCGAAAGCCTGCTCTGAGCAGACAGTCTGGATACGCCCTGACTATGTAACCATGCAAGCCAGTCAAGCACCTGTACCTGTGTCGCTGTATGTACAGCAAACCCTTGTTGCTCGGTGAAGCAAACCCACGATCTCCAGTGTTTCTCATAAGCACACCAAGTTTTGGGAGCCAAGGACGCCCTGATTAGTGGGATGACGCTCTCCCAGCCCCCGCCATCTGCCAAAGAAAAGGAGGGCAATTTAGACCGTTTCTCGCGGCCCCTGGCGCCATCCTCCTAAACTGATCCCATTGAAATCTGGACAGAGCATCCGCTATGACATTCCTAACCCCCGGCACGTGCCGAGCCGTGAAACGCACGTTCCACTGTAAGCAACGCAACACTAGGTGGCGCAAGTACGTAACCACCCTGGGTGACGATGCAGAAAGCCGGTTGATGGCATAGACAACACTCATGTTGTCGCACCAAAAAACCACCGCCCGATTGGCCAGTCTCAATCCCCATAGCTCGACTGCCACAATGATTGGGAAAAGTTCCAGCAACGTTAGGTTCCTGGTTAAACCCGCCAGAACCCAATCCCTTGGCCACGGAGCAGCACTCCACTCGCCATCGAAGTAAGCCCCATAACCAAAGCCACCCGCCGCATCTGTGAATAGATGAAGCAAATGACTGGTCATGGGGCCCTCTCGCCAAATGCATACTCCGTTGAATTTCTTTAGAAATTCCTCCCATTTCTTTAGAAATTCCTCCCTCATCTCCGTTGACACTTCCACCCTGGAAGCCTTCCCTTTCGGGCCCTGCAATTGACCCTCCAGCCTCCTGTTGAATACCCTTCCCATAGGAATAGCTCGTCCTGCGAAGTTCAGGCGTCCCAGAAAGGACTGAAGCTCCTTAACGGAAATCGTCTTAGCACTACGCACGGACAAAACCACCTGCAACAGGCGGTCGACTTTGTCCCGTGGCAGCCTACAGACCGCCGCCTCAGTATCTATTTCTATACCAATAAAAGTTAGGCAAGAACAGGGACCCTGTGTCTTATCCTCTGCCAGCGGCACGCCGAATTTACCCATCATGTCTTGCATGATAACCATCATGCGTGAGCATTCATCCGAACCAGCCCTACATACCAACAGGAAGTCATCCAGGTAGTGGGCCACGGCTCCACCCCCAGTGTAAGGATTTAGTAGAGAGTGAGGATGGATCACAACTGCAGAGTATGCAAAAATAAATGATTTGTATCACTTTTGGCAAATGGACTATTGAACAGCATAGACCAAGCTGCTTTTAGTGAAGTTGTTATTCTCAAGTAATTGAATTGCAGATCAGAAACTTGTCTGGCAACAAATGATGTAAATCACATATGCTGTTGAACGTCACAGCAGTAGTATAGACATAAACAAAGGCTGGATCAGAAGAAATATAAAAAATAAATCAGTTTGTTAGTAGCAATCTTTAGAATTCAGCTAGCTCCCAGTACGATAAATCTTGATAAAGAAAAGCAGAGTTCCAGGAGGCAGGTAGTGTTGCTATTAGTGCTGGAGTAAGATATAACAGTTCAGTGTGAGGTGTAACTCTCAGTTTTAGACACAGTTAGTTAGTTTGTCACTGAATGGTATACACAGGTGCTGATAGTCTTGCGGTCAGTAGAGTAGCAGGGAAAAGCAAAGTTCAATGTATATTTGTACAGCACAGCTTAAAGTAACTACAGCGCTTACCCCTAGTCACTGGATGGTGTGTAATAGAAGCGGAGTTAATTCTGAGATGTCCTTGTACTTAGTCCGTGGGAGGTTGTTTGTAGAAGAGTTGCGCTGTGTTGCAGTGGAAGAGAGGTTGAAGTCCGGTGTGTGAGAAACGCTTCAGTGGCTCAGATGAGATAGAAACTCAGAGGGAGAAGGCAGCAAACACACTGCAGTATGAAATAAGTCCCTGTTGTAGCGTGCACGCTAAAAAGAAAAACTCGCCTCTGTAAAACTTTCTGTAGGCAAAATGAGCATGTGAACCGGCAGTATAAAATAAGTAATCCCAAGGTAGTAGCTGATTCAATAATTTGGAAGAAAAGCAGACTGGTTTGTTTTCAGAAAAAACACACAGCAAGTGGAAAACAAACACGCTTCAGAGCTAGTCTAGAAACTTAATAATTAAGCACCTGTCTGCAGTCAGCTGATGCCTTAAGTACAGGTAAGGCTGAAGTCAGGTGAATGGGAAAGGCATATGTAAAACATGGAGCGGAATCCTTACATAAGGTGAATGGGAAAGGCATATGTAAAACATGGAGCGGAATCCTTACACCCAGAGGCCCTCTGCACCACCCAATGCAGAAAGGAGCTAAAGCATTCGAACAGTGCACATGATAGCGAGCACCCCATGGGAAGACATTTGTCCACATAGAAGGCCCCGTCCGCCTTCATGCCCATTAGCCGAAATGCAGACGGGTGCAGGGGCAGCAAACAAAACGCTGACTCTATGTCCAGTTTCGCCATTAGCGCCCCTGCTCCTTTGCCCCGGACGATACCTAGAGCATCGTCGAAGGACTGGTAGTGTACTGTGCTCATGTCTGGGTCGATGGCGTCATTCACCGACCCCCCTTTCGGAAATGACAAGTGATGTATAAGCCGAAACTTGCCCGTGTCCTTTTTGGGTACCACCCCTAATGGGGATACTACCAAATCGGGCAGCGGCCTGGCCCTGAAAGGACCGGCCACCCTGCCCAAAGCCAGCTCCTTACTCAGCTTTTCCCGCACTACCTCAGGGAATTCATATGCTGACTTAAGGTACCTGTGTACCACGGAACCCACCACGTCACCCCCCACCGGAATCCTAAACCCCTCCCATAACCCGGACCTAAGCAGTTGAGACGCCTCCTGGTCCGGGTAACGTGCCAGCCACGGCTCCATGGCTGGCAACCTAAGCGGGGTTGGGGCCCTTGTACCCAGGACCGCCCCTGGGGGCTGACTTGTCTGCGCCAGCATCCCTCCTTTTGACGCAATCCACCCCTGAATGTGGTCCACTGCAGAATTTGCAGATGTGACGAAAGGAACAACTAGCTCCCCTGTCACACTGTTTATCCTGGAATTTCCAGCATTCCCTGCCCCGGCGCTTTGGCCCTTTGCGCCGCTTTGCTGGCTCCTAGCCGCAGCCCAGGGGTGCTGCCTGCACCCCCTTCAAGCCCCAGTTTGGACCACAGGTCAATATCCTTGGTTCCAAAGTGCAGGAGAGGGTTACCCACCATCTTCCTGCGGAAGGCCATGTCGTACTCCCGCCACGCACCTTCCTTAAACCTAGCACGGATATCGTCAATGGTATCCTCGTATTTAAATAGATTATGACCCTGAGTGGGCCATTTATCTACGTAACACGTGGCCAACATCCTTAAACCTAGCGCGGATATCGTCAATGGTATCCTCGTATTTAAATAGATTATGACCCTGAGTGGGCCATTTATCTACGTAACACGTGGCCAACACCCTAAAGCATTTGTGCCACTCCTCAAACGTCTCCGGCCGCTGGACCTTTTTTGGCCCCGTGCCGTCAGCAGCGCGTTCACCAAGCCCTACACGCCTCCGGTTATAGTTCAAAGATGTTGACGTAGCGTCCATCCTGAATCTTTTTGACCACCTTCGATTTCAGGTGTCCATATAGGGAGTGCACCAAGCACAGGTAAGTATCGCCGTGAGACGCCACATGCCGTGACATCCGGGGTGCTCCCATGGCCGGGAAACCAATGCTAGAGTCCTGAGCTAATGGGACTGCGTGACTACTCTCTGCTCTAGTGACCTTCCCTTTTACCTGCGCCGCTACCAGCTTCTTTATCATCTTAAACATCTCCTTCTGCCCTTTTCCAACTAAGCCTAAGTCACCCTCACTCTCAGATCCAGACCCACTAGAGGATGAACCCAGCCCTATGTGTGCAGATGTGTGTAAGAGAAACTCACCGCTGGGGGCCAAAGGCGGCGCAGCTCCTGCCGGCGATTGCTGGTATCTGTCCTCTGCAGCAGCTGGAGATGAAGATGCAACCGGTACTGCTCCTTGCCTGGATGCAGAAGCCATAGCTGGAACAGACGTATCCATGGACACACCCTGCGGAAACAAAACATTTCAGGGAGTACTCCTTGCGGATGAATGGACCCCTGGGGGGTTCCCCACCTGCTCCCCAGACAAACACACCCCCAGAGCAGCAGAAACCGCCCTCCTTATCATCTCTTCAGTCCTACTGGAAATCTGACCCTGTGACACATTCACACTTTCATTGCCAGCCCCACGAATCATACCAGGCGTTACCTGCCTACTAATGTCCCTGGCAAATATTGCCCCTGAGGCAGTCCCTGCCACATCAAGGTATTCAGTATCCTCATGTAAAGCCCCTTGCCTAGCCACAGTTATCCCCCTGTGGACCCCGGTGCCTGATCTAGCCTGAGCAGCACGACCTGGGATTACCCCTTTACCCCTCTGCCTCAACAAAGTGGATCTCCTGCCACCAGGCGTTTTACCCAGTGCCTTGCCAGCCGCACTCACAGGCCGCACATTCGCACGCGCTCCCGCCACCCCAGGTGCCCACCCATCCTGCTCCTGTGTGGCACGCTGCGCACTCTGCTTCTACCGCGCTCCTCCCTGTCTGAAACATCGCTCAGGGAGGATGCGCATGATGCGGCGCCGGAAGGGGCGTGGCTACGGCCCGACGCAAGCCCAGGTACATTGAGAGCCCGGACCACGTGGGCGCCCTGCCACTCAGCCTGCACCCCAGAGCCGATGGCCGGACCACCAGGGGGAAAGTTCCCCACCAGGGCCTGCACCATAGAGAGAACCGAGGCCAAGGCCTCGGGTGAAAGGGCCTGGAGCTGCTGCCAGGACGATTGCCCAGCCACAGCATGGCCCGCCTGCCTCATATCCCCAGGAGGGGGATCAGTATGGGAATCGATAAGGTTAGGGTAAAGGGGAGGAGGGGAATCCGGTTGAGCTAAGGGAACCCCGGGCAGTGACCCCCCCTAAGAAATAACAGAGTCAGAGGCCGGAACTTCATCAGCCCTAATAGCATCAGGGTGCGGGGGTTGAGTGCTTGAGGAGGGACCCTGGGACCCAGAGCTCACAGCAGTGGCTCCAGTTCCCAGCCCCCCCCTGGTTGTAGGCCTCTTCTGAACCCTGGGGGCCACCTTGGTTTTTGAAACTGGAGAAGGGGGTACCACATCCTCAGAAGCTGATCCACTTTCTCTTGCAGCTCCTCTCATGCCAGGAACCACCTTCACCACTTCACTGTACCGCTTTGGGGGCACAGACTTTCTCTTGGCCCGCTCCATCTCCACAGAAAAATCCTTCCTTGAAGCCTGGAACCAGGAACAAAAGAGGGCTGGATTCCCTGCAGTCAGGACCTATAAAGGTAAGCAGAAACACTCGCCCCTCCACTTGCAACAATGTCAGTTATCCCTTAATTTTGTTACATGCCCAGTAGAGGGCCCTCCACTTCCATTTTATAGTATGTTTAATTGTCAATGCAGATTATCATCAGTCTAGTAAGAACTCTAGTGGCGCTCATATCTCTTTTTTCCATAGTGGTGTTAGCATCTCTAGTTGTACATATTTGTATAGGAGGTGAACACACATTTTTTGATTGGTTTCAAGATAGGACTATAAATAGTTTATGCTATAGATGGCTAATCACACTTAGGGCTTGTTTCCATTGAGCCGTTAAAAATGGAGCCGTAAGCTACCGTAGCGACCGACAGCTCCGTTTTAGTACTAGGTTTCCATTGAAAAGGTTTCCGCTTTGCGAGCGGTCACTCTTTTCATGTAGGTGTAAGTTAGCGTTGTGTTAACGCTTCCACCTGATGCAGGGTTTCTAAAACATTGATAGGTTACTATGGTAACCTGACCTTACACTACACTCGATCGCATATACGGCACCGCATACAAGTGCGGCACTGTATATTTTACCCATCGATAGCTGTTAGAATGAAATCAAACACCTAACGCATGCGAAATATTTACCTCTCAACCACAACCCCCCACTGTAATAACTAATGTATTTACCCCTCAACCGCCATCCCCCACAACGCAAAATATCTATTTAAACTATAAACCCCTAATCCGCAATGCCCCACAACGCAAACTATCTATTAAATCTATTATCCCCTAATCCGCAATGTCCCCACATCGCAAACTATCTATTTAAACTATTAACCCCTTAACCACCAATAACCCACATCGCAATCAGCCTAATAAATCTATTAACCCCTAAACTGCCAAACCCCACAACGCAAACAGCTAATCACTAAGCCCCTTAACCTAACACCCCCCAAATTAACCCCATTACATAAATTAAAATATTCCTAAATTACAATTAAAATAAAAAAAACTATGATTACTTTAAAAAATAAAAATTTAATTTAAGCTAAAATTACAAAAAATAAAAAAGTCTAACATTACATAAAATAATAAAAGTATAAAAAATAAAATAAACCTAATCCATATGAAAATAAAAAAGCCCCCCTAGAATAAAAACATCCCCTAATCTAATACTAAACTACCAAAAGCCCTTAAAATGGCCTTTTGTAGGGCATTGCCCTAAGTTAAACAGCTCTTTTACCTTTAAAAAAAACGCTATCTTGGGGGGTTTGATGGGTGGGGGTTTTACTGTTGGAGGGAACTTATTTTCTTTTAAAGGTAAAATAACTGTTTAACTTAGGGCAATGCCCTACAAAAGGCCCTTTTAAGGGCTATTGGTAGTTAAGTATTAGATCAGGGGGTGTTTTTATTTTGGTTTTTTTTTTTATTTTCATAGGGATTAGGTTTAATTTTTTTATTTTTGATCATTTTGTTTATTATTTTATGTAGTTAGACTTTTTTATTTTCTGTCATTTTAGCTTAATTTAAACTTAGTTTTTTTTATTTTTAAAGTAATGTTAGTTTTTATTTTAATTGTAATTTAGAATTATTTTAATTTATGTAATGGGGTTAATTTACGGGGTGTTAGGTTAGGGGGCTTAGTGATTAGTTATTTGCGTTGTGGGGTTTGGCGGTTTAGGGGTAAATAGATTTATTCGGTTAATAGTGATGTGGGTTATTGGCGGTTTAGGGGTTAATGGATTTATTAGGTTAATTGCAATGTGGGTTATTGGCGGCTTAGGGGTTCATAGTTTTATTAGGTTATTTGCGATGTGGGTTAATAGCGGATTAGGGGTTAATAGTTTAAATAGATCGTTTGCGTTGTGGGGCATTGCAGATTGGGGTTAATAGTTTAAATAGATAGTTTGTGTTGTGGGGCATTGCAGATTAGGGGTTAATAGTTTAAATAGATAGTTTGCGTTGTGGGGCATTACGGATTAGGGTTTAATAGTTTAAATAGATAGTTTGCGTTATGGGGCATGGCGGTTTAGAGCTTAATACATTTATTATAAGTTGCGATGTGGGGGGATGGTGGATAGAAGGGTTTTGACGTGTCGGGTTAGATTTCAATGGGAAAAAGGTCTCAAAGAGCACCTTTTTCCTGTTTTACACCTAATTGAGCTGGAAATTGGGTTATAACAGGTTGTTGGAAGCAGTCGATATTGCTTCCGACAGCTAATTTATCGGTTTGCGAGTGCACGCAAACAGAATTACGGCTCAATGGAAACTAGTTAACAGTTATTGTTAAAAACAAGTTAGAAGGAGTCAGATTATGATACCAGAGACTAATTACATGTTTTTTATATATATATATATATATATATATATATATATATATATATATATATATAAACACAGGTGAATAGATAGTTTTGAGGGAATAGGCCAATCACTGCACCAATAGGGGTGCAGTGTGGGAGTTGGTTGGTATTTTTAACCAATAAGATTGAGTTATGGTGTATTGAATGTGTAAGGTTAGACTTGAGCCCTAGCTTGGACTATGGCTTGAGCTGAAACATGTCAGCGGTTCATTTCTA
This sequence comes from Bombina bombina, assembly GCF_027579735.1. Taxonomy (NCBI): domain Eukaryota; kingdom Metazoa; phylum Chordata; class Amphibia; order Anura; family Bombinatoridae; genus Bombina; species Bombina bombina. The sequence goes on from NC_069501.1 coordinate 175,801,304, forward strand.
CATTTTTACCTCCTGTGTGGCAGAGTTTTAATATGCCAAGAGAAGGAAATAAAGGTTTTTCCCCCTGATTGGAACGGAGCCCTGAATTTGGTGCTGGTCTGATCTTGATGACGTCACCCACTTGTCGGAGACACATGAGTGGTGAAGAGAATGACTGAGGTGGCAAAGTTCCGAGAAAAGTGATTGCATCACATTGTTTCTGCACGGAACGTGGATAAGCGGCAAAAGGACCTCCCTCAAGTCTGGCCTGGTGAGTGATCCCATTGTGGGGTATTATTGCGCTGTTTACTTAGTTTTTCTCTGTATTGGGAGTGACGTGAGGACAATCAGCAAAATACTTTATAAAAAAGGGGGACACCACAAACTAGTGATTATATTTGACTATAAGGTTTACACACATTCCTGTTTGTTTATGTGTATATATGTCTGTAAATACATATATACCCATATAAATATATAAATACATATGCACACACATATACACCTACATATATATATATACATATACATGTTTAGACGTGTATGTATGTATGTATCTCTATGTTAAAGCCCTTTGAAGTCTTTTTTCTAACACCTGAGACCTCATATCTTCTAGTCATTATAACTTTTTAATGCAATAATTATTTCAAATCATTAATTAGATAATGTTAATAATGTGTAACTGTACATTTAAATATAATTTTGATGTTTTTGTGCAACTTTTTAGTTGAGCGTAACAGTTCCCCAGAGCTCTTTATGTCTGATAAAAATTTATTTTTAAAAATTGCATTAAAAATTTATAAGGGCTCAAAGATATGAGGTCTCAGCTGCAAAGGGTTTTAACATAGAGATACATACATAAACATGTCTATGTATATGTCTGTATGTATATAATATATATATATATATATATATATATAAGATGCTCAAAAAACAAACGCCTAGATTTAGAGTTCTGCGTTAGCCGTCAAAACCAGCGTTAGAGGATCCTAACGCTGGTTTTGGGCTACCGCTGGTATTTAGAGTCAGTCAGGAAAGGGTCTAACGCTCACTTTCCAGCCGCGACTTTTCCATACCGCAGATCCCCCTATGCCATTTGCATATCCTATCTTTTCAATGGGATCTTTCTAACGCTGGTATTTAGAGTCTTGGCTAAAGTGAGCGTTAGAAATCTAACGACAAAACTCCAGCTACAGAGAAAAGCCAGGAGTTAAGAGCTTTCTGGGCTTACGCCGGTTCATAAAGCTCTTAACTACTGTGCTCTAAAGTACACTAACACCCATAAACTACCTATGCACCCCTAAACCGAGGTCCCCCCACATTGCCACCACTCTATTAATTTTTTTTAACCCCTAATCTGCCGATTGCACGCCGCCGCCACCTACGTTATCCTTATGTACCCCTAATCTGCTGCCCCTAATACCGCCGACCCCTATATTATATTTATTAACCCCTAATCTGCCGCCCCCAACGTCGCCACCACCTACCTACAATTATTAACCCCTAATCTGCCGACAGGACCTCACCACTACTATAATAAATGTATTAACCCCTAATCCGCCTCACTCCCGCCTCAATAACCCTATAATAAATAGTATTAACCCCTAATCTGCCCTCCCTAACATCACCGACACCTAACTTCAAGTATAAACCCCTAATCTGCCGACCGGAAAATATATATATATTATTAGGGGGCTTAGAGTCGGTGTAATTAGCTTAAAATTGTTGTAATATTTTTCTAATGTTTGTAAATTATTTTTTTATTTTTTGTAACTTAGTTCTTTTTTTATTTTTTGTACTTTAGTTAGTTTATTTAATTGTATTTATTTGTAGGTATTTTATGTAATTAATTTATTGATAGTGTAGTGTTAGGTTTAATTGTAACTTAGGTTAGGATTTATTTTACAGGTAATTTTGTAATTATTTTAAATAAGTAGCTATTAAATAGTTATTAACTATTTAATAGCTATTGTACCTACAAAGTTGCCTGTAAAATAAATATTAATCCTAAAATAGCTACAATATAATTATTATTTATATTGTAGCTATATTAGGGTTTATTTTACAGGTAAGTATTTAGCTTTAAATAGGATTAATTTATTTAATAAGAGTTAATTTATTTTGTTAGATAAAAATTATATTTAACTTAGGGGGGTGTTAGTGTTAGAGTTAGACTTAGCTTTAGGGGTTAATAAATTTAATAGAGTAGCGGCGAGGTCCGGTCGGCAGATTAGGGGTTAATACTTGAAGTTAGGTGTCGGTGATGTTAGGGAGGGCAGATTAGGGGTTAATACTATTTATTATAGGGTTATTGAGGCGGGAGTGAGGCAGATTAGGGGTTAATAACTTTATTATAGTAGCGGTGAGGTCCGGTCGGCAGATTAGGGGTTAATTATTGTAGGTAGCTGTCGGGCGACGTTGTGGGGGGCAGATTAGGGGTTAATAAATATAATATAGGGGTCGGCGGTGTTAGGGGCAGCAGATTAGGGGTACATAGGTATAATGTAGGTTGCGGCGGTGTACGGAGCGGCAGATTAGGGGTTAAAAAAAATATGCAGGTGTCAGCGATAGCGGGGGCGGCAGATTAGGGGTTAATAAGTGTAAGGTTAGGGGTGTGTAGACTCGGGGTACATGTCAGGGTGTTAGATGCAGACTTAGGAAGTGTTTCCCCATAGGAAACAATGGGGCTGCATTAGGAGCTGAACGCGGCTTTTTTGCAGCTGTTAGGTTTTTTTCAGCTCAAACGGCCCCATTGTTTCCTATGGGGGAATCGTGCACAAGCACGTTTTTGAAGCTGGCCGCGTCCGTAAGCACCGCTGGTATTGAGAGTTGCAGTGGCGGTAAATTATGCTCTACGCTCCTTTTTTGGAGCCTAACGCAGCCATTCTGTGAACTCTAAATACCAGCGGTATTTAAAAGGTGCGGGGGGGAAAAAACCAGCGTTAGCTACGCGGGTCGTTACCGACAAAACTCTAAATCTAGCCGAAAGTATTGCAGTATGCAGTGATACCTTTTTTTATTGGACTAACATAATATTTCAAAGACAAGCTTTCAAGAGTTTTCCTCTCTTCCTCAGGTCTAAAGCAATACTGATCAATCTGATATAGATACACATCACATACAACAAATGGAAGGGAGGGAGGGGGGTGAGAGGGGTGTAATTAAAAGCAGAGAATTTGTCTGAAGGGGAAAATAGCTGAGAATAGCCAGAAAGAATAAATAAACAGAGGAGAGTAAATAGGTAAGATGAGAGGAAAAACAAAAGGAAAAAGAAACCAATATAGGACAATAAGATGAGAGATTATAGAAAGTTATGGTAGTGTGTGAGAAAGCCAGAGTCTACATTAAGTCCTTCATTTCTGGTATTGAAATGTGTGATCATTTTCATCTCAAATGTCGTTCATGAGAGTCTTTGAAATTCCCTTTAAGAATTTTAATCCTGAGGTTAAGGATGGAGTGACCAATCTGGGTGAAGTGATGACCAAAAGGGGTACAATATTCATTTTCCTTGTGGTTTTTGATTGAGTGTCTGTGTAGATTCATTCTGAGATGCAGCTTTAGGCCAGTTTCTCCAATGTAGCAACCTCTGTCACACGCTGTACACTGTATCATGTACACCACATAAGCAGATGAGCACGAATAGGATCCTTTAATATTATATGACGCGTTGTTGTGTCTGGCTATGTTGTTGTCACATATATGTTGACACAGTTTGCAGAGTGATTTGTTGCATCGTGCAGTGCCATTCTGTGTAAGCTTCTGTTCTGTGGTTAATTTGCTGCGGACCAATCTCTGTCTCAGGTTAGGCGGCTGTTTGAATGCTAGTATGGGGGGGTTCAGGAAATATTTTTTTGAGTGTGGGGTCCTCTGAAATTAGTGGTTGTAGCTCTAATAATTTTGCGTACTCCTTCCAGAGTAGGGTTGTAAGTGACTACTAGAGTGGTTCTTCTTTTGTTTTCCTTTTCTTTGTATTGTAGGAGCCTTTCCCGTGGTGTATATATATATATATATATATATATATATATATATATATATATATATATATATATATAGTATATGTATTTACAGACATATATACAGCTGTAAACACATAAATACATTTGTATACATATATAGCATATATAGCATGTATAACATATGCAATGGAGCCCTTTGCAGTCAAGTAGCTGAAAATATAAAAAATATCATATTTATGCAATATTCACAATTAATAAAGTGTTTAAGTGTATTTGCTGTAAATATTTCACATTTCAATGTTCTTCACATAGGGGAATATATTCTAAGTATTTTTAAATAAATATTCACTTGAGATATATATATATATATATATATATATATATATATATATATATATATCATCATCAGATATACTGCATGTAGAAACTAGTTTATTAACATTGTATAGAAGGACAAGAGCAGGTGATGCTAATAAGTATATTAAATGTAATTTTTTAATTTAGGCAGTCAGACACATACCCATATTAAAAGAGTTTTACAGAAGGGAAAAAAAGCATGAGGTTCATAATAATATAATATGTTGAGTGTACAGTTAATGTGAAATGAACAGTTCTCAAGAGCAAGCTTACAGCATTAACGCTTGTTTAAAAAAAGATTTCAAGAATGGACATAAATCACTTCTTTTCGAACATTTTAAAGGTATTTCAGTCCTTAAAATTCTAGTAAAATCTTTTATTTCCAGATAGTGCCTTTTTGGCCTTAAATATTTTTAATACATAAAACATATCAAGGTTTATATTTGCTTTTAATTTCCCAGTGTTCTAGGTTAATGTACCTAATTAATCAGATACACGCTAAATGCAAACAAAGTAATGTTTGTATAATATCTCTGTGACCTTTTATGCTCCTGCTCGGAACACTACTACTATTCCTTTATGAACAAATAATTCATTATAAGGTAACAACACACACAAAGTAGTTCATTGTACATCATTATTTTCTAAAACCACAGACCTGCTGTTTGACTCTTCCTCCTGTTTGCAATTAGACAGTAAGAGAAAAAAAAAAAAAAAAGAACAAGTTAGCAAATGACAATGAGAGAGATCATTAAAAGGATATTGAACTAAATATTAAACTCATAACGGGCAAGATTACAAGTGGAGCATTATTTATAGTGCAAGGTGCATTATATTGCGCTAGGAATAGCCCAGAATCTGGTATTACAAGTACTGTAATGGTTAGCACAGACAGTGCAATTAGCGTGCTTGTTGTGCTATTATTACAAGTGGGGAGGCTCAATCCAAAATATTGCTGTAACATTATTAGCTTTCAAAGACCTGGGGCGAAATTACATATGCGGCGTTGCCCGCAAAAGCCGGTGACACTGTTTTTTACGTGGTTTTGGTATCACATATATGGCATAGCATACAAGTAACGCACGTATATTTTACCAGTCACCCGCATTTTTCTCTCCCATAAACTAACATAGAACTTGCGTGCAATTCAGTATCCAATATACAGTGCAAGGACTTACGCATGCAGAATTGAGAAAATCTACTCCATTTTCATCTCGCCACACATGGCAGGCGCAGCAACCCTTGCACTGACTAAAAAAGCAACGTAACTCCATGGAAGCCTTAACAAACACATAAATTTAAGCAGCATCTCAAATAGTTAAAGGGACAGTATACTATAAAATTGTTTTCCTCTTTCCAATTACTTCCTTTACTAGCTGAAGAATAAAATGTATGAGATTTGCTTTTTAAGGTTTATTTGTGTATTTGAAAGATTTGAAGATCACAACGTAATAAAATTGTTTGAGAGTGTAGGTATAATCAGATCTCATTACTTTATCACGTTGTGTAAATATACATGTGTCTTTATCTTATATCTGTCCGTAAACCAATCACCAATACTCGGAGAGAGCAATGGAAAATAATCATTTTAGTACCTTATCTCTTTTAGAACCCAATAGGAGTGTAATTTATTCTACTGGCTGTGTTAACACAGCTTGGCCTTGAGGCCAAAATATTTAAAGGGACAGACATGTCCAAAAAAAACTTTCATGTTTCAAATAGGACAGGTTATTTTAAACAAGTTTCAAATTTACTTTTATCACCAATTTTGCTTTGTTACCTTGGTATTCTTAGTTGAAAACTAAACCTAGAAAGGCTCAAATGATAATTTCTAAGCCCTTCAAGGCTGCCTCTTATCACATGCTTTTTTATTTGCTTTTCACAACAGGGGAGAACTAGTTCATGTAAACCATATAGATAACATTGTGTTCACGCCCTGGAATTGTGGCAGACACAGCACTAATTGGCTAAAATGAAAGTCAATAGATAATAAATAAAATGTCATGTGATCAGGGGGCTGTCAGAAGATGCTTAGATACAAGGTAATCACAGGGGTAAAAAAGTATATTAAAATAACAGTGCTCGTTTTGCAAAACTGGGGGGAATGGGTAATAAAGGGATTATCTATCTTTTAAAACAACAAAAATTCTCGTGTTGACTGTCCCTTTATGAATGGGTGGGGATACCACAGGCTAAATAAAATATTTCAAATGCAATCATAAGGGTAAAGTAAATACTTTAAAACTATTTACTACACTCCAGCAGGTAAAGGGAAGAACATTTTTGAGTAAACTGCCCATTTAAACCTTGCTGCCCACTTAATTATTAAAATCAATATTACTCCTCTGCAATTGTGTCAAACCAATCACAAACAGCACAACCTCTGATCTGCAGCCTTAAAACACCTGACAATGCACACCCTATCAGTAATATATATTTACCCATGTGTCAATTTATATTGGATGTGAGATACATTGATTTACATCTTATAAGTGAATATTACTATATACAGTTGCAAGAAAAAGTATGTGAACCCTTTCGAATGATATGGATTTCTGCACAAATTGGTCATAAAATGTGATCCGATCATCATCTAAGTCACAAGAATAGACAATCACAGTCTGCTTAAACTAATAACACACAAAGAATGAAATGTTGCCATGTTTTTATTGAACACACCATGTAAACATTCACAGTGCAAATGGAAAAAGTATGTGAACCCTTGGATTTAATAACTGGTTGAACCTCCTTTGGCAGCAATAACTTCAACCAAACGTTTCCTGTAGTTGCAGATCAGACGAACACAACGGTCAGGAGTAATTCTTGACCATTCCTCTTTACAGAACTGTTTCAGTTCAGCAATATTCTTGGGATGTCTGGTGTGAATCGCTTTCTTGAGGTCATGCCACAGCATCTCAATCAGGTTGAGGTCAGGACTCTGACTGGGCCACTTCAGAAGGCGTATTTTCTTCTGTTTAAGCCATTCTGTTGTTTATTTACTTCTATGCTTTGGGTCATTGTCCTGTTGCAACACCCATCTTCTGTTGAGCTTCAGCTGGTAGACAGATGGCCTTAAGTTCTCCTGCAAAATGTCTTAATAAACTTGGGAATTCATTTTTCCTTTGATGATAGCAATCCCTCCAGGCCCTGACGCAGCAAAGCAGCCCCAAACCATGATGCCCCCACCACCATACTTCACAGTTGGGATGAGGTTTTGATGTTGGTGTGCTGTGCCTCTTTTTCGCCACACATAGTGTTGTGTGTTTCTTCCAAACAACTCAACTTTGGTTTCATCTGTCCACAGAATATTTTGCCAGTACTGCTGTGGAACATCCAGGTGCTCTTGTGCAAACTGTAAACGTGCAGCAATGTTTTGTTTGGACAGCAGTGGCTTCCTCTGTGGTATCCTCCCATGAAATCCATTCTTGTTTAGTGTTTTATGTATTGTAGATTCGCTAACAAGGATGTTGGCATTTACCAGTGACTTTTGTAAGTCTTTAGCTGACACTCTAGGATTCTTCTTCACCTCATTGAACAGTCTGCGCTGTGCTCTTGCAGTCATCTTTACAGGACGGCCACTTCTAGGGAGAGTAGCAGCAGTGCTGAACTTTCTCCATTTATAGACAATTTGTCTTACCGTGGACTGATGAACAGCAAGGCTTTGGAAGATACTTTTATAACCCTTTCCAGCTTTATGCAAGTCAACAATTCTTAATTGTAGGTCTTCTGAGAGCTCTTTTGTGTGAGGCATCATTCACATCAGTGAAAAAGGGTGTGTGTACAAGCGCTAAGGTAATCCCCAAGCTGTATCCAAACAGAGATCCTAACCAACCTCCAAAAAATATGCACAAGTAGTAAGAAGTGAATACAGCGCCAACAAGAGGCCAAGGGATAAATATACTCACAGAGAGATAAAAGAAGATTATTTAATGAACCATGTTAAAAAGCATCAGTAATAAAAGACTATATATAAAAAATGTAAAAAGCACATATAAATAAAATTACAAATACAGGAATATCTTACAGAAGCGGCTCAAAGGGCCAAAGCTGATAATTACAATAAAAACAGAGGTAATAACAGGTGATCAGTGTGAGTGGTACACCAGAATAAGAGTGTATACTAATAAAACAGAATTAGCCTAAGTACAACTGTAGCAAGTGCATCAAGCAAAAAACTAATAAACAATAATACAAACAATAGTGTTCAAAATTAGTGTTACAAAAATAGTGTTCCAAAAAATAGAAAAATGCACTGCAGTGCAAAAAAAGGGGGGTAGCAAAATAATTGAGTGAGTGCAAATGGATATAAAAATGCTAGCTACTTAATCCAGTGAGGTTAAGATATAATTAAATAAAATACACAATATGCAATAACATAAAAAATAAAATACACAATATGCAATAACATAAAAAATAAAATATAAAATATAATCCAAAAAAGTGTTCAAAAAGTTGATCAACAAATGTTAGTGAAGAACAAAAATAAGTCAATCAAAACAAAAAAAATGGAAAAAATGGGTGATGAAAAGCAAGGTGAAAGTGAGGAAATTGATTCCTTCCAATGTTAGTTACTTTAACAGATCCAAATTCCTGAGTGTGGTTGCTGAAGTAGCTGATTGGATCCTAGCACCTGTCAGCTGCTCCTATGGTATCCTAAAAAGTGTCCCTGTAAAAAAAGAAATTCACAACATAGTGTATCCAATATGAGAATGAAGTAAAGATTAAAGTAATGCTTACCAATATGTCAACGCGTTTCTGCCCTCAAAAAAGGGCCTTTCTCAAGACTAGAATATTGGTAATGGCAGCTGGCCTTATATACAGTTTAGAAGTAGCCTATATGGTAGTTTAATTGATTAATTGTATTGTTTGGGCGCCAAATCCCTCCACTTCCTGTGTAACATCTAAAAGATTCCCCCATAAAGTGTAGCATCACTTCCTGTGTAACATCTAAAAGATTCCCCTCCACTTCCTGTGTAACATCTAAAAGATTCCCCCATAAAGTGTAGCATCACTTCCTGTGTAACATCTAAAAGATTCCCCTCCACTTCCTGTGTAACATCTAAAAGATTCCCCCATAAAGTGTAGCATCACTTCCTGTGTAACATCTAAAATATTCCCCTTCACTTCCTGTGTAACATCTAAAAGATTCCCCCATAAAGTGTAGTATCACTTCCTGTGTAACATCTAAAAGATTCCCCTCCACTTCCTGTGTAACATCTAAAAGATTCCCCCATAAAGTGTAGCATCACTTCCTGTGTAACATCTAAAAGATTCCCCCATATGGCAAACCAGAAGTATATAAATTTTCCCGGATTAATTTTATACATATCTAAATATATAGGTCATTCAAAAGGCATGTATATGGCCTTAGATTTATCCAGTTGTTTCTTTCTCAATTGCCGGTATCTTTGTTTTGGCTTACCAGTTTCAAGCCCGATATCGGAACTACCCGGTAGTGACGTAACCGTTGACGTCACTTCCGGTCCGGCGATATTACATAGACAAGCCGCTAGCAACATTAGCATGCTGTACAATGCTAATATATGCGGCTGTCAGTTACGCCTCCCATCTAGTATATTAAATCCTTAGAGAGCCCTGGGGATAAAGATGTCAGAACAATGCCCACCAATGTGTCAATAAAGGGGATAAGTGTCAAGGCACTATTGGCCCCCAAACGTTATAACGATAGATAAAGGCTATGTAATCACAAACATTGAGATTTACAAAAAACTAACACATATTTTATGTCAGTGGGACAAAGGAAACAATAAAAACAATAACGGCAAGTATTTTTGGAAATTAAATAACGGTTTTGTTATCTATTTCTCTTAAGTCCAAAGGGGTCAGATAATATTTTCTTTCTATAGCCATATTTTATATATCCATCATTATACTAGTAGATGGATTGAATGATCTCAAATATTATAATATGTGTTAACATATTGTCAAAGTGTGTTTAAGATACACTGGTAGTGGATTAAGTGATCTTAAATATTATAATATGTGTTAACATATTATTAAAATATTTTGAGATATGTTTGACATTTCATAAAGAGAAGAGAAGTTGTATATACTTTTATGGATCCTTCAATGTCATTGAGCCATGCTCAGATGGTAAGATCTCGCATATTTATAAGAAATAAAGTTATTTTAATTTATTTTATAAAAGATCAGAATCATAGTGAGAGGAGGAAGAAATTAACCTGTGATGAATTATTTACAGAGGGCAAACTGCTTAGTTATTAAAAAAGTCCTAGAATGTATTTTTATATATATATATATATATATATATATATATATATATATATATCTCGTTTGCTCCAAAATTTGAGCATAGAGAATACAAAGTCCCAATAGAAACAATTTGGACTTAGTTGTCCATCTATCTGATATGTAAAATTAGTTGTATGTATATAAAGATATAGATAAAACCAGGACATGGTATCTCATATTTAGCGAAAAATAAAAGGGATATGTACCTGATTCTGGTCGCATAAATATATTAGATTACAACGCCATCATAGTAATTGAATAAGGAAACTAGTGATAGCTGGACAAGTCCAGTGTATAAATTTCTATGTCAGAGAAAGAAACATTCAAGTGTATGCTCATGAATGTAATTAAGGGTATATATATAAAAGGGTATATAAATAGGAAACAGTCTACATTTGCTGTTTAATAGTTGAGAACTTGAACAATAGAGGAAAATAGAGGAAAAAGCCTTCTTCTTATGTTAATAGGATAACTGTATAGATGTCCACACTAATTGCTTTGAAGATTGAATCTGCAAAACCTACTTTTAAATCATTCTAACCCACAATTATATAGTATTGTGGAGCTTAGATTTTAATGGTGATCAGAAGATCAAACAGAAGATGGTAAACAAATATGTGGTAGGGTGAAGGGTAACCTTAAGCAGACAAAAATTGATACGCAATTAATGAGTAAAAATGGATGAACTTCTATATATTTGGGTGGAGGGCTACAATGCCTATATAATGAGACTTTGGATTGGATATATATGATACCAGACCTTCTATAAATTTAGGTCTTTATAAAGGCTAAATTGTGTAATAACCCAGAAGCTTTAAAACAGCGGGTTTATAGAATTCTAAATGATACAGCACTATCTTATAAGTCTAGCTTGTGTCTTTATATAGACTAGTTGTTCAATAGCCCAGATGATTCAAAGGTCTTTTTGTTTTTTTAAAAAGTCTTTGGAGAGGAATTTTATACTGTCCTATGAGGACATTGGCAGATACATATCATAAATTGAAGAGGTAGGTAAGATCCTCCCTATTATTCAGACCTTTCGGGTGTAAGCAGTCTAATAAGAAGATCCATTTGGATTCTGCTTTCAAGAGGCTCTTTTCAAAATTACCCCCTCTCCAGTTCTTGGCAACTTTTTGTATACCTATAAATTTCATGTCTTGTATTCTACCATTGTGCTTCGTGGCAAAATGTTTATAAAGTGTTGTTTCTTTATTTTGTTTTTCGATCAACAGTATGTGCTCTCTGAGCCTATCTCTGAGGCTTCTAGAGGTTTGGCCGATGTATTGGAGCCCACATGAGCATTCCATAAGGTAGATTATCCCCGTATTTTGACATCTAATCAGATCTTTGATAGTAAATTCTTCTCCAGTCTGATTGGACTTGAATTTTTTAGTCTTTACCCCTCTTCTGCATGCTTTGCAGGTGGGGCATGGAAAAAATCCCTTTACTGGTCTCCCCATTGCATCATGTGTATTGGTCTTCTTCTTCTTGGGTAGACTTGGTGCTAATCTATTTTTGAGATTTCCTGTCTTTCTATAAACGAATTTTGGCTGGTTGGGGAGTTTATCTCCAATAATGTCGTCATTTTTTAGAAGGTGCCAGTGTCTTTTAAAGATATTTTCAATGATGTATCGATTGCTTCTGGTGTACCACTCACACTGATCACCTGTTATTACCTCTGTTTTTATTGTAATTATCAGCTTTGGCCCTTTGAGCCGCTTCTGTAAGATATTCCTGTATTTGTAATTTTATTTATATGTGCTTTTTACATTTTTTATATATAGTCTTTTATTACTGATGCTTTTTAACATGGTTCATTAAATAATCTTCTTTTATCTCTCTGTGAGTATATTTATCCCTTGGCCTCTTGTTGGCGCTGTATTCACTTCTTACTACTTGTGCATCATTCACATCAGGCAATGCTTCTTGTGAAAAGCAAACCCAGAACTGGTGTGTGTTTTTTATAGGGCAGGGCAGCTGTAACCAACACCTCCAATCTCATCTCATTGATTGGACTCCAGTTGGCTGACATCTCACTCCAAATAGCTCTTGGAGATGTCATTAGTATAGGGGTTCACATACTTTTTCCACCTGCACTGTGAATGTTTACATGGTGTGTTCAATAAAACATGGCAACATTTAATTCTTTGTGTGTTATTAGTTTAAGCAGACTGTGATTGTCTATTGTTGTGACTTAGATGATGATCAGATCACATTTTATGACCAATTTGTGCAGAAATCCATATCATTCGAAAGGGTTCACATACTTTTTCTTGCAACTGTATACCCTTCATACACAATTATGTGGATGTGAGTTATAGTACAAGAATATGTCATAAACATGATAATATTACCTGTTTGTATTGCCATTTCAACACAGGTCATATTATATGTTTTAACAATATTAGTTTAATAAAACACACCATGACAATTACACGTTAAATAACAGAGGACAAGGTTTATGGTGAACTATAATATAATATATATATATATATATATATATATATATATATACTGTACATTTTTGTTGGTTTCTTGGATGAGGGAGCTGAGGTGCCTGTAGTGGATTGCCTTGTTCTCCTTGTTCTAACAGATTCTGGTGTTTCTGCTGGTGTGCTGGCCACAGATAATAGGCTGGAGGCAGTGTCCTGCTGGTGTGTAAAGTGCTCAACCAACACACTCAAAAGTTCATTTTGCTCTCTCCATCTGCATCTGCATATCAGACAGAATTTGCATAATCTGTGACTGGTTTTGAACACTTGCACTAAACGATGCTGCGATGTCCTTCTGCAGCTCTATGCTACGTTTGTGTAACCCCTCTTGGCCCCTGAAGAACCTCTCTTGGCCTCTTTCTATGCTCTCAGTGCTCCTCTGGAGTGTAATGTATTCCTCACCTAGGGGAGAATACAATGCATCCACAGGCTCTTGAGCAACAGGGCCGGCAGTTGCTTGAGGGTCACGATGTTGGAGAAGAAGTGATGCTTGTTGATGTGCTTCTGTTGCATGAGGGGCAGCTGTAGTTTCTGCTGCTTGATGGGCAGCTGTAGTTTCTTCTGTATTTTCATCTGCAGATGTTGGAGCTCGTCCCAGGGAAGAGGATAATGGAGCTCATACATGGGAAGAGGATGGCGGAGCTCGTCCCAGGGAAGAGGATGGTGGAGCTAGTCCCAGTGAATAAGATGGTGGAGACCATCACAATGAATAAGATGGTGGAGCTCTCATAGACCAGTGTGTGACCAGTTATCCTCTATAATTGGCACATCCTGTGACATAGTCTGTGGGTAATATCCATGACTGACATGAGACTGTGATTGTGTTGTGGGGGTGTAAATACATGGACCCTTTGTGCCTGTCTTGGCTTCCCCTCAAAACCAAAGGGAGGATATTCCTCTGGCCAGGAATGTTTCCAGGGGTCATATGGCAATGTCGGTGGCATCACTCCTGGGTCCTTAACTGAAGCCATCCAACCAGGCTCATGCCTGGAAGCACACTGTTTGTGCGGTTGCCTGAAGACTGGTGGTGGTAGTGGTTGTGGCATGACTGTTTTGTATCCTTGTGACAGGAGGTTCTGTGGAGGAGTTAAAGGATGAGAGGGATTAGTACAGTCAGATATATGTCCATGTGGGCATACAATGTACATTGACACATGCTACGGCCTATACTGATTCACATGTCAACATGCATGTGCTCATTGTGAGTTGGTCTATGAGGGATTTGAATATAAGCAGTATACAGGGATGTGTTTCATACAATAGTTATGTGTACATGTCAATGATGAAATAATGTGTTCTTTAAGTGACACTATGGTCGTACAATTTACTTCAGCTTGATCTAAGCACAGAACCTGCTTTATTGAGCTAAATGTATTGGGATGGCTATATTTAATGACAACTCTATGTGTGGCTTGTGGCCTGTGTTACTCTGAGACATGTATTGCACTATTCCACCTCAGATCATGAATTGCATTGTGTTATGTAGCAGTAATGTCAAGTATAATTATAGATGTTTTTGTTAGTACTCCAAATGCCATGCTCCTCATCATGTCCATGAATGTGTGATATTAAAGAATGTTGTATTGCAATTACATATAATACAGTGCAACCCCTGAGTCACGAGCCCATGGAAATCCATGGACTGCTGTGATACTCAGGGACCACCTGCGTATCATCTCCTGCCAGGTGTTGTACTCCATTTCCAGGGCTGCCCCACCGGCTGTTCCCTTCTGGTGGATAGCTTCCTGCCTAATCTTCTCTTGGACCCGCCTCTTACAGTCATTAAACCTCTTTTTCAGGCCCTCTACAGTCCTCTGCGGGGCCGAGCTGTTGATGGCATCCTCTACCGACATCCATGCAGTCTTTCTTTTTTTGGCACTGCCTTTGCCCTTCTCCTGCCCGAAGAGGTCACTGTAGTTGTCCATGGCCTGGACTAGGCAACATTTTCATCAAATGAGAAGTTGGGACATCTCAGTCTCTCATCCTCCATGGCCACTTTGCTTCCTCCCTGTGATGTCCCTGGCAGGGTGGATTCCTGCCTATCCTCCCCTATACTGTCACCATGTGAACCCTCTGTCCCTCTCCTGGATGTGCCTGGTATCTGGGGCTCTCTGGCATCTCTCCTCCCATCATCCCTTTTGGCTCTCCCTCTCTCCACTCCACTTA
Source organism: Bombina bombina (assembly GCF_027579735.1). NCBI lineage: Eukaryota > Metazoa > Chordata > Amphibia > Anura > Bombinatoridae > Bombina > Bombina bombina. The sequence continues at coordinate 175,816,527 of NC_069501.1, forward strand.
CTCCCTGTCAGGGGGCCCACTGCTCCTCCTGTCCTCTCCTATCCTCCTCTCCATGCCACTCCTCTCCCCTCCTCCCTAACTCTCCCTGTCATCCTCACACTAATCACACTACACACACTCCCACTCACTCCAAGTTCAGTCACACACAATCACAACCAAACACTCAGCCTATCACACTGTAAAAATAAAATAAAATATGTGAGGTGTTAGAAAAAAAAGTGTGGTGTATTTATATATGTATGCAATGTGTGCAATATGTCAGACTCAGAATATGTGTAAATAAGTGCACAAGTTTACTCAATCCACTAATGCGACCTAACTATTTATTCTGTTTGAGCCTTTCTCTCAACTCTCACTAATCCTCCAATTCTGGGCCGTATGTTGTAGCTCAACGAACAATCCAAACACATGCAAGAAAATGTCAGCTGCGCATGGGTTTATATATGGAATTTGAATAGTGCAATTACGTGTCGCATTTTTATTTTAATTCCGGTTTCGTTTCTACACGTGTTATCCTCATTTGCATAAACCTACTCTTTATTGGCACTTTGTGCAGACATAATACTGGTGTAAGATCGCCAGTTTGTCCTACTTATGCCAGTCTAGCATCTGACAGCGCCGTATATGTAATACCCTGATGTGCAAGGTAAAATTACAGGCTTGCGCTGAACCCTGCGCCGTATATGTAATCTCACCCCTAAAGTAAATGATTATCGCTTGGCGCTAATTTGCGCAAAACAAAACACAAGAAATGCTATGGAAATATAAGATTTAAGCTATAGTTAGACTTAACTCAGATAGAGCATGCAATTTTAAACAACTTTCTAATTTACTTCTATTTTCAAATGTTCTGTGTTCTCTTGGTATCTTTTGTTTAAAAGCAGGGACCTATGCTTAGGAGCCAGACGGTTTCTGCAGCACTATACGGCAGCAGTTTTGCAAGCATGGTATCCATTTGCAAGACCACTAGAGGGCAGCACTATTTCCTGCCATGCAGTGCTCCAAATGCCTACCTAGGTATCTCTTCAACACAGAATATCATAGGAATGAAGCAAATTTGATAATAGAAGTAAAGTGTAAACTTTTTTTAAATGGTATTCTCTGTCTGTAAATGTGTGTAAATATACGTGTTTATGTTTATGTATGCATGTTGCTTAAAGGGACAGCCTACTCCAGAATTTGTATTGTTTTAAAAGATAGATAATACTTTTTATTACCAGTTTTGCATAACCAACACAATTATATTAATTAATATTAATATACTTTTTCCCTCTGTGAGTACCTTGTATCTAAGCCTCTGCAGACTGCCCCCTTATTTCAGTTCTTTTAACAGACTTGCATTTTAGCCAATTAGTGCTGACTCAAAAATAAAACTCCACAGGAGTGAGGAAAATGTTATCTTTATGGCACACATAAACTAGCATTGTCTTGCTGTGAACGGTCAAAATACACTGAGATAAGAGGCGGCCTTCAAGGGCTTAGAACATAGTAACATAGTAGATAAGGTTGAAAAAAGACTGAAGTCCATCGAGTTCAACCTATACAAATCTAAAATACTTACAAAAAGCTCCAGTTAAGCTTAAATAACCCCATTAAAATGTGACCCATTTAATACTAGCAATCATATCCATGAATTTTGTTTATATACAGAAATTTATCATTAAACTACCCAGGTTTAGCTTTCAACAAATAATCCCAAGAGAACAAAGCAAATTTGATGATAAAAGTAAATTGGAAAATTGTTTAAAATTACATGCCATATCTTAATCATCATGGTCTAATTTTGACTAGACTGTACCTTTAACTTTCATTAAAACAGTATAGCTCAGAACTACTGTACTTGTACACACTCTTCTTAGCTCACTGTTGGCTTAGTGCTTGAGTAAAATGCAACATTAATTTACCCCATAGCCTATCACAGTGATTTTTAACCTTTTTTTTGCTGTGGCACACTTTTTTACATTAAAAAATCCTGTGGCACACCACCATCCCAAAATTTAAAAAAAAATCACACATTGTAGCCTAATACAGCATATATATATACACATACACACACACAAACATACTGTATGTATTGTGCTGTTATGCTATGCCTCCTATAAACTACCCCTGCACTGGGAGTAAAAAACAAGCAAAGTTTAAAAAATATGTCACACTGTTGTCAGACTGCCGTGGCACACCTGAGGATCCACGGCACACTGGTTGAAAAACACTGGCCTATCACATGAGGGATTTAGAGCAGCTGTGCTATCCAACTTGCAAACGTTAGCACGCCCTAGACTATCACACAAATGCTAAATAATAACTTTGTGCTAATTATCTAAGCATACAAATAGAGGTGCTATTGATTTTGCTCTAGTGATGTGAACACACAATAGCCCTAATATTTTGTGCTCAACGATGTTAGTTATGCAAAGGAAAAAAAAATATTTTCCTTATGTATTATGCCCATACTTCTTGTAACTTATGTCTTTCAAATGCAGTTTTTAGATTGTTCCAGAGAGGCAACATTCAGACTTTAGTGCATAATTCATATTTAAAACCTGACTGTCACAAGTAAAATACTTATGTCACAAGTAAAATGAACACTCATTATTAGAAGCTCATAAACATATATATGATTAAGAATTATCTATACAGTCTCAGGTATTGTTTCTGTATGTGCGTAGCAGCATAACACCAACTAACTACTTAAGATCTAGAAATACCAGGCCCGGACTGGCCATAGGGCATGCCGGGCATTTGCCCGTTGGGCCGCAGGGTACCTAAGCCCCGCCCACCAATCGGATCCCTTAGCCCCGCCCACTGCCCGGGCCCCTTAGCTTGCCCACCGCTGGGTCCCTTAGCTACAAGGACAACAATAGACCCTGTGATGATAGCAGGATGTGATGTTACTAGCATGTGGGCGGGGCTTAGGTCCGGTGTCTGTGTCGCAGTTAGTTTAGTACAATCAACCTGTCTGGATGCGTATTGCTATGCTCTGTAATAAAATAGAGTTGTACCATCATTGCTGTGTCCTGCATATGTCCTGCATCTCATGACATGGTGTCAGAAGTTCTGGACTACGCTTCTGTTTCTGATGATGACGATGTCAAAGCCTTTGACTTTTCTCAGCCTGCAGCTTGGCCCACATGGCGTCAGCGGTTTCAGCGCTTCAGGATTGCATCCAAACTGAACAAGGAGAGTGGTGAAGTACAAGTTAATTCTCTTTTATATTCTATGGGGAAAGATGTAGAGCCAGTGTTCAATGCTTTCACTTTCCAAGAAGGGGACGAAGTTAACTTTGATATAGTTATGGATAAACTCAGTGCCCACTTTGTGCCCAAAAGAAATGTGATTCATGAGAGAGCTTGTTTTCACAAACGTAATCAGCGTGTGGGAGAATCTGTGGAGTCATTTGTGCGCAGCCTGTATGAATTAGCTGAATTCTGTGAGTTTGGTGTTGCTAAAGAAGAGCAAATCAGAGACAGAATAGTTATTGGAATTGCAGATGCTGAAGTCTCCCTGAAGCTGCAGTTAGAGCCTGATTTAACGTTAGACGGGGCTATTAGGATGGCCCGCCAGAGTGAACTGGTGAAAAAGCAAAGTGCTGATCTGAGGTCTGAGAGTATTGTGGATGAAGTGCAACAGTCTAGGAAAATTACTAGTGAAAGGCACAGTGTGAGCGGTAGATCTAAAGTACTGGAAAGGCCTAGAAGTGGATGGGCGCAACATGGCCGATGCACACGGTGCTACCGGGCTCATGATCAGAGTGCTATATGCCCGGCCAGAGATAAAAGATGCAGAAAATGTAACAGAATAGGCCATTTTGAAGTGGTGTGTAAAACTGAATACATTAAGGAGATGCAGGTGGACAGTGACCAGGAGGGTCAGGAAGTGTCTTTTGTGGGGTCTGTTGTGGAACGGACAAGCTTAGAGGAAGATTGGAAAGTTACTTTTACTGTAATGGGAGCCAAAGTTGATTTTAAGATTGACACAGGAGCAGATATCACTGTAATGTCTTTTGCTGAATTTATGAAACTGCCTCGACAGCCCCAGCTGGCGAAGGTTACTACAAATGTTCATAGTCCTGGTGGCCGCATTGATTGTGTGGGGAAATTTCTTGCCAGCTGTGAGTACAAACAAAGGAAGTTCACCATGTGGGTGCATGTGATCCGAGGTCAGTGTGTTAACAGTTTATTGAGCAGAAAAGCAGCCTGTGACTTGGGCCTCGTGGCCAGAGTGAATGAGATCTCTGAAGATATGTTTGGCGAGTTGGGCCTACTGAGCTGCAAACCTGTCCGTATAGCACTTAAAAGTGACGCAGTCCCGTACAGTATTTCTACTCCTCGTAGAATTCCGTTCCCGCTCATGCCTCAAGTGGAGAAAGAGCTCATGCGCATGAAGTCTATGGGGGTTATTGAAGAGGTTGTTTAAGCAACTGATTGGTGTGCCCCCATTGTTCCAGTTGCAAAGAAAAACGGAAAGGTGCGCATCTGTGTGGACCTGAAAAGGTTGAATGAGGCAGTGAAGAGGGAGAGATTTGTGCTGCCGACATTGGAAGATATAGCCCCGAAGTTGGCTGGGGCGAAGTTCTTTTCCACATTAGACGCTTCTAGCGGCTTTTGGCAGATCCCCCTGGATCCAAAGTGCCGCAAACTGACTACCTTTATCACTCCGGTAGGTCGGTTCTGCTTCTGCAGACTTCCCTTTGGGATATCCTCCGCTCCTGAGATCTTTCAGAGGGAAATGAGTTCTCTCCTGAGTGGCCACGTGGGCACAGCAGTCGTCATGGACGACATTTTAGTGTATGGGTCTACAGTGGAAGAGCATGATCAGCGTTTGAGTTGTGTGCTGCAGGCTATCAAAGAGTCTGGGCTGAAGCTGAATAAAGAAAAATGTCATTTTAGGAAAACTGAATTATGCTACTTTGGGCATATCATCAACGGGGATGGCATCAAGCCGGACCCCGAGAAAATTCGGGCTATCGAACAGATGAAAAGCCCTTCTGATGTACATGAGCTGAGACAGATATTGGGCCTTGTAAATTACGTGGGCAAGTTTCTTCCAGATTTATCTACAGTTTTGCACCCTATCACAGAGTTGCTTAAGAAAGATGTTGCCTGGGTCTGGGGACCCTCACAAGAAAAAGCGTTCCTGCATGCTAAGTCCCTGCTGGGGTCTGCCCCAGTGCTGGGGTTCTACGACCCTTCAAAAAAGACTGTGGTTATGATGCAAGCAGTTATGGGTTGGGGGCTGCACTCCTGCAGCTGAATGACAACAAACTACAGCCCATCGCCTACTGTTCCCGCACACTGACGGCTGCAGAGTCAAAATACGCTCAAATTGAGAAAGAGTGCCTGGCTGCAGTTTGGGCCTGTGAGCGCTTTCAGCGTTATCTAGTGGGTTTGGAGAAATTTAGTCTGGAAACTGACCACAAACCGCTAGTCCCTCTTATCAATTCTTATGACATCGACAAAACACCCTTGAGATGCCAGAGACTTTTAATGAGACTACTCAGGTTCAATGTTCAGGCAGTGCATGTGCCGGGGAAGCAGCTGGTTGTGGCAGATGCACTGTCAAGGCTCCCGCTGGCTGCTGCTGAAGAATCCTCCACAGATTCGGATGTAAAAGTGTACGTTGATTCAGTTCTGGCCTCTAAGTCCATTTCTTCAAGGAAACTGGAAGAGATAAAGAAAGAGACATATTTGGACACAGATCTTCAAGAAGTTATAAGGTACATAAGAGATGGCTGGCCCGAGAGCCGGGCAGCCTGGATGTCTTTAAATGCTTACCAGCCAGAGAGGTCGCAGCTCACGGAGCTGGAGGGGTTGGTGCTGTTCCAAGACCGTATTGTAATTCCTGTCAGCATGAGGAAGGAGATGTTGAACAGGATACACGATGGGCACTTAGGCATCACAAAGTGCAGAGAAAGAGCAGCTACAGCTGTGTGGTGGCCTGGGATCAGCTCCGACATTGCAAATCACGTGTCTAAATGTGCCTTTTGCCGGGAACGCCGGCCTACTCAGAGAAGGGAGCCCTTAATGTCTACTCCGCTGCCTGCGGGGCCGTGGCAGAAAATAGCTGCTGATTTGTGCGAACTGCACGGGAAAAAGTTTCTTGTTGTTATCGACTACTATTCCAGGTATTTGGAAAAAGCACCCCTGAATGATATCACAAGTCAGGCCGTTATCATTCGCCTGAAGAGCTTGTTCGCCCGCTGGGGCATTCCAATGGAGCTGGTGAGTGATAATGGCATGCAGTTCGCTTCTACAGAGTTTAGTGCTTTCAGCAGGGAATATGATTTTGAAATTCCACGTCAAGTCCACATTATCCGCAGGCCAACGGAATGGCTGAAAGGGCAGTTCAAACAACAAAATTAATTCTAAAGCAATCTGAACCGTACCTAGCCCTCTTGTCATACAGGGCGACGCCCATTCAAGCCACCGGGTTTAGCCCGGCACAGCTGATGCTAGGACGCCAGATTCGCACCACTTTACCCTCAGTGGGTGTCTTCAAGCCGCCTGGCCCTGTTCCTCGGGACGAAGTCCTTAGGAGGGATGAAGAGGCCAAAAAGGGTTATCGTTTCTTCTACGACAGGAGACATTCTGTCAGGCCTTTACAGGAACTGAAAGCGGGCCAAAGTGTCAGAATTAAACTGGATGATGAGAAGAAATGGAAGACGCCTGCTACGGTAGTGGGCCGCTCTCCAGAACCAAGGTCTTACACAGTCCTTACAGAGGGAGGGACGGTTACACGCCGTAACCGAAGACATCTTCAGCCTGTACCTGAGAGTCTGGAACCGGATACCTCAGTACCACCGCCGGTGGGATCCCCTGTTCTAAGGGAGGTGCCTTCCCCTCAGCAAGATCATAGCGGGGATATATCTTTGCCTCCAGCAGACTCTTGTTCACCATCTTCTGTATCAGAGGACAGTTCATGCAAAGTTACATCAAGCGGAAGAGTGGTGAGGCTTCCGGCCCGATACAGGGACTGACTTTAGCTAGAACAGTGACCGGAAGTATGGGCAGAATAATCCCATGGTCACTGTGGACTAGGGTAGTCTACCCCGATGTCCAAGTCAGGATGTAATTTATTTGTTCATGTTTTCTAATCTATCTGTTTTTATAATGTTCTAAAACAAAATGTTGTTGTATACCCTGTTGGTGTACCTTGTTATTTAATATATGCGAATGTATGCTTTGCCTTTGAAAAAGGGGAAGATGTGATGATAGCAGGATGTGATGTTACTAGCATGTGGGCGGGGCTTAGGTCCGGTGTCTGTGTCGCAGTTAGTTTAGTACAATCAACCTGTCTGGATGTGTATTGCTATGCTCTGTAATAAAATAGAGTTGTACCATCATTGCTGTGTCCTGCATATGTCCTGCATCTCATGACAGACCCCAGGGCTATTAATGTGGCTGTTATAAAATACATACATTTTTATTTGCTTTTTAATTATGTAATTTTTTTTATTATTAAAAATATATTTAAAAGTCTTTCCCGTGCGCAGGCTGTAATGAAAAGCTGCGCACGGGCTTCTGAAGGAAGAGGGAGGAAGTGGGTGGAGCACATGATGCACCATGTGTAGGAGTCAGAGAAAAGGCGAGATCGTGTTGTTCCTTCCTATGCAATTATGTGGTAAGAAGCTGATATATTTTATAATACTATTCTAGTATTGCTTATTTATTATGGGTTCCAGCAGGGGTCAGCTCCCACAGAATTGTTTGAAAGCTCAGCTGCAGCAGCTGAGAACAGAGCACTGCACTCGAGTCCTGCATGCTGTCAGTGTGGATTGTGTAGTTAGTTATCTCTCACTGACACCATGCAGGAGTGCAGTGTTCTGTTAGAATAGATAGTACATGATCAAATATAGCATGAGGTTTAGCAGTTGGTTATACATAGGCTTACCAGAAGTCCCACTTTTACTGGGATTGTCCCTGTTTAGAGGCGCTGTCCCAGTGTCCCACCCAGTTGTTCATTCTGTCCCAGTAGGGTTGCCACCTCTGGGTTTCAAATCATGTATCCGGGTTAAAGACCGCCTGAAACCCGGGTACATTATTCAAAATGACTGCACTATGACTCTCCAGCATAGTTGGATGCTGGTACGTTGTTACATACAGCCCTGCTTAGCTTAGAGTCTATGTCCTTCAAAGTTTACATTTAGTAATACAGGCTGAGTGAGCAGCATAGGGTTTTTTAAATTTGTAGGGCTACTTGGTTTATTTTTCTAAGAATTTAACACCCCCCTTCGACCCCTGGTGACCTCACCGGTGATACACATTTAGGGGAATCATATGAGTATGAACAGGAAGTTCATACAGGCAGGAATGGCGTGGATCTTGCTTTACTTCATGCAGAATAGCATTTTGGCTGTAATCTTCCTGCATTATGGTATAGAGTAGCCTCTTAAACAGGTTTAGCAGGTATGTGTTTCTTTTTTACTTATTTCATTCAATGTTGTATTAATGCCTTATCAGTATCCAGTTCTGTTCCTTGATTAGACACATAAAACACATATTACACTGCAGATATTAAATTGTGTGATGTATATGCTTTTCACTATTTTATGAAATTGATAATTATGCTTGATGTTTGGCATTATTTAGAATTAGATATGTGCAGCGTCGAAAAATTTGGTTCGGTTCGGTTTGGATCGATTCAAATTCGGAAGGAATTGAATGAATTCGTTTCGGATTCATTCGGATTCTTTCGGATTCGTAAAAAATTCGATTTGAATCGATTCGGAATTTCGGTAAGTGTTAAGGGGATATGCTGTGTATTACACTAGTATACTGTACAATACTAGTGTAATACACGGCCATCTGAATCTACCGAATAAATTCGAAACGATTCGGATTTATTCTGTAGATTCGGCACTTCCGCAATTCGGAAATTTGAATCGATCCGAATCTCCGAATTCGACAAATTCGTCCGAATTTCGATTCGGACCGAATCGAATCGCACATGTCTATTTAGAATCTGAGATTTAGATGAATGATTTATTTGCTCATGTTGTGTATGGGTTGCCATGACAACGTAATGGTGCCTTTTTCACTAGGGGGTGGTGTTATGGTCTATTTAAACTGTGTGATTCACTTGTTTGACTGAGGAAGGGTAGAGTATCCACAAAACATTACGCATATAAAAGCTACCCACTTTAAAAGGACCGGTAATAGCCACGCCCCCTTGACCACACCCCCAAGGGCACCACACCAGGTGGTCCCAGTTTCACCTCTAAAAATTATGGTAAGCCTAGTTATACACAATCCACACATGTACTGTTTTACACTGACTTCAGAGCATAAACCTCATGTACAGAAAAAAAAACAGTGTGTGTGTGGGGGGGGGGGGAGTAGCAGTTTTATTTATTTAGAAATATTCCTTTTGTTGTCAGCTATAAAGTTTGCTTCAAGCAGTCACAATACTAGTTGCAGACTGGAGGAGGAGGTTCCCCTTGTAACAAAAGTCAGTCCGTTTTTTCAGGTCTTCATATAAGCAGATCTGCAGGCAGTGAAGTTTGCTTTCTGTGCTAAGAGCAGCTGCATTGTATCAGCAATTAATGTAACCTAAAGTGCTGCTTATCTAACAGTGTAAAAACAAATCTTACTGCCTGCAGATCTGTTCACTTGTACACTGCTCTTCAGGCTGCTCCTATGAAAAATTGCAAGGTAGTTATTTTTGGTTTCCAAAGGATGCCTTTCTGGGGTATACATATTCTAAAAACATGATTTTAAAACATAACAGAGTTGCTGCTCTTGATTCAGTTACAGACACACAAGCAAGGAAATGATGATAAATATATATATATATATTTATATATATATATATATATATATATATATATATATATATATACATACATACATACATGTGTGTATGTATATATATATATATATATATATATATATGTGTGTGTGTATGTGTATATATATATATATATATATATATATCTCAGAATGCTTATACTTTCCATTTCAATTTTCCTGAAAATAGTCACATGATTTTATTAAACCACTTCCTATCCCTTCCCAACACATATCACACTTTTGCTGGCGTATTAACACACGCACACACATATACATATATATATGTGTGCGTGTGTTAATATGTTTCTGCACTTAAAGGGACAGTCTAGGCCAAAATAAACTTTCATGATTCAGATAGAGCATGTAATTTTAAACAATTTTCCAATTTACTTTTATCACCAATTTTGCTTAGTTCTCTTGGTATTCTTAGTTGAAAGCTTAACCTAGGAGATTCATATGCTAATTTCTTAAACCTTGAAGGCCACCTCTTTCCAGAATGCATTTTAACAGTTGTTCACCACTAGAGGGTGTTAGTTAATGTATTTCACATAGATAACACTGTGCTCATGCACGTGAAGTTATCTGGGAGCAGGCACTAATTGGCTAAACTGCAAGTGTGTCAAAAGAACTGAAATAAAGGGGTAGTTTGCAGAGGCTTAGATACAAGATAATCACAGAGGTTAAAAGTATATTAATATAACTGTGTTGGTTATGCAAAACTGGGGAATGGGTAATAAAGGGATTATCTATCTTTTAAAACAATAAAAATTCTGGTGTAGACTGTCCCTTTAAGTGCTCCATAACCAGTTCCTTTTTGTGTGTGTGGGGCTGTGTTTTGTTTTTGTTTTTTAAAACCATCTTATGTGTTTGTGTTTTTATGTATGTGTGTATTTCTGTATGTATGGGTGAGCATGTAAGTGGACATGTCACATACTGATTGTCATTATAAGTCACTTACATGTCTCTTACTGATATATTCTGCTGATATTGTCATGAGTCACTCACATGTCACATACTGATATATTCTGATTCTTTAATTTCAGTATGTATGACTCATAATAATGCAATTGTTTTTGCTGCCTTGGATGATCATCATTAATTTCTTGAAGTCTTGAAGAGATTAATGATGATCATCCAAGGCAGCAAAAACAATTGAAGAGATCAAATTCATCATGCTATAGCTATATGTGTTATTAAGTGGCATAATACGTTGTGCCATATATCTGTGTGCTATAATGTGACATATACTTTGAGCCCATATATCTGTGTTATAATGTGACATATACTTTGTATAATTGTGCCATATATCTGTGTGTTATAATGTGACATATACTTTATGGAATTGTGCCCTATAGCTGTGTGTTATGTGACATATACTTTGCGGAATTGTGCCCTATAGCTGTGTGTTATGTGACATATACTTGTAGAATTGTGCCCTATAGCTGTGTGTTATGTGACATATACTTGTAGAATTGTGCCCTATAGCTGTGTGTTATGTGACATATACTTGTAGAATTGTGCCCTATAGCTGTGTGTTATGTGACATATACTTTGCGGAATTGTGCCCTATAGCTGTGTGTTATGTGACATATACTTGTAGAATTGTGCCCTATAGCTGTGTGTTATGTGACATATACTTTGCGGAATTGTGCCCTATAGCTGTGTGTTATGTGACATATACTTGTAGAATTGTGCCCTATAGCTGTGTGTTATGTGACATATACTTGTAGAATTGTGCCCTATAGCTGTGTGTTATGTGACATATACTTGTAGAATTGTGCCCTATAGCTGTGTGTTATGTGACATATACTTTGCGGAATTGTGCCCTATAGCTGTGTGTTATGTGACATATACTTGTAGAATTGTGCCCTATAGCTGTGTGTTATGTGACATATACTTGTAGAATTGTGCCCTATAGCTGTGTGTTATGTGACATATACTTTGTGGAATTGTGCCCTAAAGCTACAACTAAATGTGCGTTATCTTATGTGACGTGTACTTTGTTCCCTATACATATACTTTGTGCACTATAGCCATAACTAAATGTGTGTTATGTGAGTTGCACTTTGTGACCTATAAATTAGATCAATGATCATCCAATCCAGCAATAAGCAATTTAGTCCCTGTCAGTATACATACTATACTGATTAACTTTATTTGTTGAATAAGGCTAGCTACAACCACTTTTATAGATTCTGAGTCTGCCATCAGTAATCAGTATGTATACCGATTTAATTGCTTATTGCTGCCTTGGATGATCATTGTTGATCTCTTCTCTAAGTAATATTTATTTTGTTGAATTAGGCTAGGTAGCTACAACCAGTTTACAACCAGTTTAATAGATTCTGCTTGGGTTGAGTTGTATAATGCAGATTACTTAGAATACACAGATATGCTGGCTGCTTAATAAATTATTGTGTTGGAAATTTTAAATGTTTTTGTGACTTAAACAAGTAATATACTTGCCATGTTAGGTATACGGTTAAATAAGAAATGGTGAGCTGGGGGGGGGGGGGAGTGGGCCTCTTTGCCCTAAAATGCCCGGGCCTATTTTTGGTCCCAGTCCGGCCCTGAGAAATACTATCTTGGATGGACACTGCTGAGTGTTTAGACTTGTGGAAAAGAAGGAAAACAGGTTTGCTAAGAAGGTTGCTGAGATAAAGAGCTAGAATCTTACTGGCAATAAAAAGTGTCTAAGGTGTTTATTGATATGCATTTTCGCAGTTTTGGCATTTTTAAGCATCTTTGTGTTAGCGCATCATACATTGTTTATGGTCTACACTGATATGAAAAGACACAAGTAGATTTCTTTCATGTAATTGGCAAGAGTCCATGAGCTAGTGACGTATGGGATATACAATCCTACCAGGAGGGGCAAAGTTTCCCAAACCTCAAAATGCCTATAAATACACCCCTCACCACACCCACAATTCAGTTTTACAAACTTTGCCTCCCATGGAAGTGGTGAAGTAAGTTTGTGCTAGATTTCTACGTTGATATGCGCTTCGCAGCAGTCTGAAGCCCGGTTTTCCTCTCAGAGTGCAGTGAATGTCAGAGGGATGTGAAGGGAGTATTGCCTATTTGAATACCATGGTCTTCCTCTAGGGGATCTATTTCATAGGTTCTCTGTTATCGGTCGTAGATTTCTTCTCCTACCTCCCTTTTTCAGATCGACGATATACTCTTATATACCATTACCTCTACTGATTCTCGTTTCAGTACTGGTTTGGCTATCTACTATATGTAGATGAGTGTCTTGGGGTAAGTAAATCTTGTTTCTTTTTGTGACACTCAAAGCTATGGTTGGGCACTTTATATGTAAAGTTCTAAATATATGTCTTAAACTTATATTTGCCTTGATTCAGGATAATCAGTATTCCTTCTTTCAGACTGTCAGTTTCATTTTTTGGGAAAATGCATTTGAATAAATATTTTTTCTTAACTTAAAATTTCAAATTGACTTTTTTCCTTGCGGGCTGTTAGGCTCGCGGGGGCAAAAAATGCTTCAATTTATTGCGTCATTTTTGGTCAAACTTTTTTGACGCAAAATTTCGTCATTTCCGGCGCCATAATTGACGCCGGAAGTTTTCACGTGGTTGCGTCATTTTTGACGCATGTGTGTTACAAACGTTTTTTGCGCAAAAAAATGTGGGCGTCGTTTTTGGCGCCAAAAAAAGTGGGCGTCATTCTTGGCGCCAGTTTTTTCATTATTTCAGTCTCATTTTTTTGTTGCTTCTGGTTGCTAGAGGCTTGTTTGTTTTGCATTTTTTTCCCATTCCTGAAACTGTCATTTAAGGAATTTGATAATTTTGCTTTATATGTTGTTTTTTCTATTACATATTGCAAGATGTCTCAACCTGACCCTGAATCAGAATCTACTTTTGGAAAGACGCTGCCTGATGTTGGTTCTAGCAAAGCTAAGTGCATTTGTTGTAAACTTTTGGTAACTGTTTCTCCGGCTGTAGTTTGTGTTAGTTGTCATGATAAACTTTCTAACGCAGATAATGTCTCCATTAGTAATAATTCTATTAGGAAGGCTCTGTCTGTTATTCCTCCTTCCAGTAAACGTAAAAGGTCTTTTAAAACTTCTCATATTTTAGATGAATTTTTAAATGACCGCCATCATTCTGACTTATCTATTTCTGATGAGGATCTCTCTGGTTCAGAAGATTCTGCCTCAGATATTGACACTGATAAATCTTCATATTTATTTAAGATGGAGTTTATTCGTTCTTTACTTAAAGAAGTGTTGATTGCATTAGATATGGAGGAGTCTAGTCCTCTTGATATTAAAACTAATAAGCGTTTAAATTCAGTTTTTAAACCTCATGTAGTTATTCCAGAAGTTTTTCCAGTTCCTGATGCTATTTCAGAAGTAATTTCTAGGGAATGGAATAGTCTGGGTACTTCATTTACTCCCTCACCAAGGTTTAAGAAATTGTACCCTTTGCCATCTGACAGATTAGAGTTTTGGGAGAAAATCCCCAAAGTTGATGGGGCTATCTCTACTCTTGCTAAACGTACTACTATTCCTATGGCAGATAGTACTTTGTTTAAGGATCCTTCAGATAGGAAGCTTGAATCCTTTCTAAGGA